>NW_026683219.1:300000-387931 GCF_027579445.1 Ammospiza nelsoni | reverse complement strand
CTCTAAATATCCTGGTGACCCTTGGGATGCCTTTTGCAGCTGCAGTGTGCCTGGAGCCCAGGGCTTCCTGGTTTTAAAAGTCCTAGGCCTAAGCCTAACAGTAACCCTAGGAAGGTAAATCAGCCGGGTATTAGGGTTCTTCCTAAGGGAAAAGCCGTGAAAGCAGCCATGTTGTGGCACTTCTGCACTCCCTTTGGGATGCCTTTGGCAGATGAAGTAAGCCTGGAACTCAGGGCTTCCTGGTTAAAGAAATCCAAGCCCTAGGCTGAACTCTAACCCTAACCCTAGGCAGATAAATCAGCCTAGGTATAGGGATGGTGCCAAGGAAAAAGCTGTGAAAGCTGCCATGTTGTTGCACTTTTGTACTCCCCTTGGGATGCCTTGAACAGCTGCAGTGTGCCTGCAGCTAAGGGCTTCCTAGTTTCAAAAATCCTAGCCCTAGGCCTAAGCCTAACAGTAACCCTGGGAAAGTATGTCAGCCTGGTGTTAGGCTTCTTGCCAAGGAAAAAGGCGTGAAAGCAGCCATGTTGTGGCACTTTTGCACTCCCTTTTGGATGCCTTTCACAGCTGCAGTGTGCCTGGAACTCAGGGCTTCCTGCTTTTAAAAATCCTAGCCCTAGGCCGAACCCCAACCCTAAGACGAGAAAGGCAAATCAGCCAGGAATTAGGCATGTCCCCAAGGAAAAAGCTGTGGAGGCAGGCATGTTGTGGTACTTTTGCGCTCTTCTTGGCTAGTCCTTCGCAGCTGCTGTGTTCTTGGAACTCAGGGCTTTCTGGTTAATAGAGCCCTTAACCTAGGCGTAACTCAAACCTTAACCCTAGGAAGGAAAATCAACCTATGGTTCGGGATGGTCTCATGGAAATATCAGTGGTGGCAGCCAAGTTGCGTCACTTTTGCGCTCCCCTTGGGATGCCTTTTGCAGCTGCAGTGTGCCTGGAGCCCAGGGCTTCCTGGTTTTAAAAGTCCTAGGCCTAAGCCTAACAGTAACCCTAGGAAGGTAAATCAGCCGGGTATTAGGGTTCTTCCTAAGGGAAATGCCGTGAAAGCAGCCATGTTGTGGCACTTCTGCACTCCCTTTGGGATGCCTTTGGCAGATGAAGTAAGCCTGGAACTCAGGGCTTCCTGGTTAAAGAAATCCAAGCCCTAGGCTGAACCCTAACCCTAACCCTAGGCAGATAAATCAGCCTAGGTATAGGGATGGTGCCAAGGAAAAAGCTGTGAAAGCTGCCATGTTGTTGCACTTTTGTACTCCCCTTGGGATGCCTTGAACAGCTGCAGTGTGCCTGGAGCCCAGGGCTTCCTAGTTTCAAAAATCCTAGCCCTAGGCCTAAGCCTAACAGTAACCCTGGGAAAGTAAATCAGCCTGATGTTAGGTTTCTTGCCAAGGAAAAAGCCGTGAAAGCAGCCATGTTGTGGCACTTTTGCACTCCCTTTTGGATGCCTTTCACAGCTCCAGTGTGCCTGGAACTCAGGGCTTCCTGCTTTTAAAAATCCTAGCCCTAGGCCGAACCCCAACCCTAAGACGAGAAAGGCAAATCAGCCAGGAATTAGGCATGTCCCCAAGGAAAAAGCTGTGGAGGCAGGCATGTTGTGGTACTTTTGCGCTCTTCTTGGCTAGCCCTTCGCAGCTGCTGTGTTCTTGGAACTCAGGGCTTTCTGGTTAATAGACCCTTACCCTAGGCGTAACTCAAACCTTAACCCTAGGAAGGAAAATCAGCCTATGGTTCGGGATGGTCTCATGGAAATATCAGTGGTGGCAGCCAAGTTGCGTCACTTTTGCGCTCCCCTTGGGATGCCTTTCGCAGCTGCAGTGTGCCTGGAGCCCAGGGCTTCCTGGTTTTAAAAGTCCTAGGCTAAGCCTAACAGTAACCCTAGGAAGGTAAATCAGCCGGGTATTAGGGTTCTTCCTAAGGGAAAAGCCGTGAAAGCAGCCATGTTGTGGCACTTCTGCACTCCCTTTGGGATGCCTTTGGCAGATGAAGTAAGCCTGGAACTCAGGGCTTCCTGGTTAAAGAAATCCAAGCCCTAGGCTGAACCCTAACCCTAACCCTAGGCAGATAAATCAGCCTAGGTATAGGGATGGTGCCAAGGAAAAAGCTGTGAAAGCTGCCATGTTGTTGCACTTTTGTACTCCCCTTGGGATGCCTTGAACAGCTGCAGTGTGCCTGGAGCTAAGGGCTTCCTAGTTTTAAAATCCTAGCCCTAGGCCTAAGCCTAACAGTAACCCTGGGAAGGTAAATCAGCCTGATGTTAGGCGTCTTGCCAAGGAAAAAGCCGTGAAAGCAGCCATGTTGTGGCACTTTTGCACTCCCTTTTGGATGCCTTTCACAGCTCCAGTGTGCCTGGAACTCAGGGCTTCCTGCTTTTAAAAATCCTAGCCCTAGGCCGAACCCCAACCCTAAGACGAGAAAGGCAAATCAGCCAGGAATTAGGCATGTCCCCAAGGAAAAAGCTGTGGAGGCAGGCATGTTGTGCTACTTTTGCGCTCTTCTTGGCTAGTCCATCGCAGCTGCTGTGTTCCTGGAACTCAGGGCTTTCTGGTTAATAGAGCCCTTACCCTAGGCGTAACTCAAACCTTAACCCTAGGAAGGAAAATCAGCCTATGGTTCGGGATGGTCTCATGGAAATATCAGTGGTGGCAGCCAAGTTGCGTCACTTTTGCGCTCCCCTTGGGATGCCTTTTGCAGCTGCAGTGTGCCTGGAGCCCAGGGCTTCCTGGTTTTAAAAGTCCTAGGCCTAAGCCTAACAGTAACCCTAGGAAGGTAAATCAGCCGGGTATTAGGGTTCTTCCTAAGGGAAAAGCCGTGAACCATGTTGTGGCACTTCTGCACTCCCTTTGGGATGCCTTTGGCAGATGAAGTAAGCCTGGAACTCAGGGCTTCCTGGGTAAAGAAATCCAAGCCCTAGGCTGAACTCTAACCCTAACCCTAGGCAGATAAATCAGCCTAGGTATAGGGATGGTGCCAAGGAAAAAGCTGTGAAAGCTGCCATGTTGTTGCACTTTTGTACTCCCCTTGGGATGCCTTGAACAGCTGCAGTGTGCCTGGAGCCCAGGGCTTCCTAGTTTCAAAAATCCTAGCCCTAGGCCTAAGCCTAACAGTAACCCTGGGAAAGTATGTCAGCCTGGTGTTAGGCTTCTTGCCAAGGAAAAAGCCGTGAAAGCAGCCATGTTGTGGCACTTTTGCACTCCCTTTTGGATGCCTTTCACAGCTCCAGTGTGCCTGGAACTCAGGGCTTCCTGCTTTTAAAAATCCTAGCCCTAGGCCGAACCCCAACCCTAAGACGAGAAAGGCAAATCAGCCAGGAATTAGGCATGTCCCCAAGGAAAAAGCTGTCGGAGGCAGGCATGTTGTGGTACTTTTGCGCTCTTCTTGGCTAGTCCTTCGCAGCTGCTGTGTTCTTGGAACTCAGGGCTTTCTGGTTAATAGAGCCCTTACCCTAGGCGTAACTCAAACCTTAACCCTAGGAAGGAAAATCAGCCTATGGTTCGGGATGGTCTCATGGAAATATCAGTGGTGGCAGCCAAAGTTGCGTCACTTTTGCGCTCCCCTTGGGATGCCTTTTGCAGCTGCAGTGTGCCTGGAGGCCCAGGGCTTCCTGGTTTTAAAAGTCCTAGGCCTAAGCCTAACAGTAACCCTAGGAAGGTAAATCAGCCGGGTATTAGGGTTCTTCCTAAGGGAAAAGCCGTGAAAGCAGCCATGTTGTGGCACTTCTGCACTCCCTTTGGGATGCCTTTGGCAGATGAAGTAAGCCTGGAACTCAGGGCTTCCTGGTTAAAGAAATCCAAGCCCTAGGCTGAACCCTAACCCTAACCCTAGGCAGATAAATCAGCCTAGGTATAGGGATGGTGCCAAGGAAAAAGCTGTGAAAGCTGCCATGTTGTTGCACTTTTGTACTCCCCTTGGGATGCCTTGAACAGCTGCAGTGTGCCTGGAGCCCAGGGCTTCCTAGTTTCAAAAATCCTAGCCCTAGGCCTAAGCCTAACAGTAACCCTGGGAAAGTAAATCAGCCTGGTGTTAGGCTTCTTGCCAAGGAAAAAGCTGTGAAAGCAGCCATGTTGTGGCACTTTTGCACTCCCTTTTGGATGCCTTTCACAGCTCCAGTGTGCCTGGAACTCAGGGCTTCCTGCTTTTAAAAATCCTAGCCCTAGGCCGAACCCCAACCCTAAGACGAGAAAGGCAAATCAGCCAGGAATTAGGCATGTCCCCAAGGAAAAAGCTGTGGAGGCAGGCATGTTGTGGTACTTTTGCGCTCTTCTTGGCTAGTCCTTCGCAGCTGCTGTGTTCTTGGAACTCAGGGCTTTCTGGTTAATAGAGCCCCTTACCCTAGACGTAACTCAAACCTTAACCCTAGGAAGGAAAATCAGCCTATGGTTCGGGATGGTCTCATGGAAATATCAGTGGTGGCAGCCAAGTTGCGTCACTTTTGCGCTCCCTTGGGATGCCTTTTGCAGCTGCAGTGTGCCTGGAGCCCAGGGCTTCCTGGTTTTAAAAGTCCTAGGCCTAAGCCTAACAGTAACCCTAGGAAGGTAAATCAGCCGGGTATTAGGGTTCTTCCTAAGGGAAAAGCCGTGAAAGCAGCCATGTTGTGGCACTTCTGCACTCCCTTTGGGATGCCTTTGGCAGATGAAGTAAGCCTGGAACTCAGGGCTTCCTGGTTAAAAAAATTCAAGCCCTAGGCTGAACCCTAACCCTAACCCTAGGCAGATAAATCAGCCTAGGTATAGGGATGGTGCCAAGGAAAAAGCTGTGAAAGCTGCCATGTTGTTGCACTTTTGTACTCCCCTTGGGATGCCTTGAACAGCTGCAGTGTGCCTGGAGCTAAGGGCTTCCTAGTTTTAAAAATCCTAGCCCTAGGCCTAAGCCTAACAGTAACCCTGGGAAGGTAAATCAGCCTGATGTTAGGCGTCTTGCCAAGGAAAAAGCCGTGAAAGCAGCCATGTTGTGGCACTTTTGCACTCCCTTTTGGATGCCTTTCACAGCTCCAGTGTGCCTGGAACTCAGGGCTTCCTGCTTTTAAAAATCCTAGCCCTAGGCCGAACCCCAACCCTAAGACGAGAAAGGCAAATCAGCCAGGAATTAGGCATGTCCCCAAGGAAAAAGCTGTGGAGGCAGGCATGTTGTGCTACTTTTGCGCTCTTCTTGGCTAGTCCATCGCAGCTGCTGTGTTCTTGGAACTCAGGGCTTTCTGGTTAATAGACCCTTACCCTAGGCGTAACTCAAACCTTAACCCTAGGAAGGAAAATCAGCCTATGGTTCGGGATGGTCTCATGGAAATATCAGTGGTGGCAGCCAAGTTGCGTCACTTTTGCGCTCCCCTTGGGATGCCTTTCGCAGCTGCAGTGTGCCTGGAGCCCAGGGCTTCCTGGTTTTAAAAGTCCTAGGCCTAAGCCTAACAGTAACCCTAGGAAGGTAAATCAGCCGGGTATTAGGGTTCTTCCTAAGGGAAAAGCCATGAAAGCAGCCATGTTGTGGCACTTCTGCACTCCCTTTGGGATGCCTTTGGCAGATGAAGTAAGCCTGGAACTCAGGGCTTCCTGGTTAAAGAAATCCAAGCCCTAGGCTGAACCCTAACCCTAACCCTAGGCAGATAAATCAGCCTAGGTATAGGGATGGTGCCAAGGAAAAAGCTGTGAAAGCTGCCATGTTGTTGCACTTTTGTACTCCCCATGGGATGCCTTGGACAGCTGCAGTGTGCCTGGAGCTAAGGGCTTCCTAGTTTCAAAAATCCTAGCCCTAGGCCTAAGCCTAACAGTAACCCTGGGAAAGTAAATCAGCCTGATGTTAGGCTTCTTGCCAAGGAAAAAGCCGTGAAAGCAGCCATGTTGTGGCACTTTTGCACTCCCTTTTGGATGCCTTTCACAGCTGCAGTGTGCCTGGAACTCAGGGCTTCCTGCTTTTAAAAATCCTAGCCCTAGGCCGAACCCCAACCCTAAGACGAGAAAGGCAAATCAGCCAGGAATTAGGCATGTCCCCAAGGAAAAAGCTGTGGAGGCAGGCATGTTGTGGTACTTTTGCGCTCTTCTTGGCTAGTCCTTCGCAGCTGCTGTGTTCTTGGAACTCAGGGCTTTCTGGTTAATAGAGCCCTTACCCTAGGCGTAACTCAAACCTTAACCCTAGGAAGGAAAATCAGCCTATGGTTCGGGATGGTCTCATGGAAATATCAGTGGTGGCAGCCAAGTTGCGTCACTTTTGCGCTCCCCTTGGGATGCCTTTTGCAGCTGCAGTGTGCCTGGAGCCCAGGGCTTCCTGGTTTTAAAAGTCCTAGGCCTAAGCCTAACAGTAACCCTAGGAAGGTAAATCAGCCGGGTATTAGGGTTCTTCCTAAGGGAAAAGCCGTGAAAGCAGCCATGTTGTGGCACTTCTGCACTCCCTTTGGGATGCCTTTGGCAGATGAAGTAAGCCTGGAACTCAGGGCTTCCTGGTTAAAGAAATCCAAGCCCTAGGCTGAACCCTAACCCTAACCCTAGGCAGATAAATCAGCCTAGGTATAGGGATGGTGCCAAGGAAAAAGCTGTGAAAGCTGCCATGTTGTTGCACTTTTGTACTCCCCTTGGGATGCCTTGAACAGCTGCAGTGTGCCTGGAGCCCAGGGCTTCCTAGTTTCAAAAATCCTAGCCCTAGGCCTAAGCCTAACAGTAACCCTGGGAAAGTATGTCAGCCTGGTGTTAGGCTTCTTGCCAAGGAAAAAGCCGTGAAAGCAGCCATGTTGTGGCACTTTTGCACTCCCTTTTGGATGCCTTTCACAGCTCCAGTGTGCCTGGAACTCAGGGCTTCCTGCTTTTAAAAATCCTAGCCCTAGGCCGAACCCCAACCCTAAGACGAGAAAGGCAAATCAGCCAGGAATTAGGCATGTCCCCAAGGAAAAAGCTGTGGAGGCAGGCATGTTGTGGTACTTTTGCGCTCTTCTTGGCTAGTCCTTCGCAGCTGCTGTGTTCTTGGAACTCAGGGCTTTCTGGTTAATAGAGCCCTTACCCTAGACGTAACTCAAACCTTAACCCTAGGAAGGAAAATCAGCCTATGGTTCGGGATGGTCTCATGGAAATATCAGTGGTGGCAGCCAAGTTGCGTCACTTTTGCGCTCCCCTTGGGATGCCTTTTGCAGCTGCAGTGTGCCTGGAGCCCAGGGCTTCCTGGTTTTAAAAGTCCTAGGCCTAAGCCTAACAGTAACCCTAGGAAGGTAAATCAGCCGGGTATTAGGGTTCTTCCTAAGGGAAAAGCCGTGAAAGCAGCCATGTTGTGGCACTTCTGCACTCCCTTTGGGATGCCTTTGGCAGATGAAGTAAGCCTGGAACTCAGGGCTTCCTGGTTAAAAAAATTCAAGCCCTAGGCTGAACCCTAACCCTAACCCTAGGCAGATAAATCAGCCTAGGTATAGGGATGGTGCCAAGGAAAAAGCTGTGAAAGCTGCCATGTTGTTGCACTTTTGTACTCCCCTTGGGATGCCTTGAACAGCTGCAGTGTGCCTGGAGCTAAGGGCTTCCTAGTTTTAAAAATCCTAGCCCTAGGCCTAAGCCTAACAGTAACCCTGGGAAGGTAAATCAGCCTGATGTTAGGCGTCTTGCCAAGGAAAAAGCCGTGAAAGCAGCCATGTTGTGGCACTTTTGCACTCCCTTTTGGATGCCTTTCACAGCTCCAGTGTGCCTGGAACTCAGGGCTTCCTGCTTTTAAAAATCCTAGCCCTAGGCCGAACCCCAACCCTAAGACGAGAAAGGCAAATCAGCCAGGAATTAGGCATGTCCCCAAGGAAAAAGCTGTGGAGGCAGGCATGTTGTGCTACTTTTGCGCTCTTCTTGGCTAGTCCATCGCAGCTGCTGTGTTCTTGGAACTCAGGGCTTTCTGGTTAATAGACCCTTACCCTAGGCGTAACTCAAACCTTAACCCTAGGAAGGAAAATCAGCCTATGGTTCGGGATGGTCTCATGGAAATATCAGTGGTGGCAGCCAAGTTGCGTCACTTTTGCGCTCCCCTTGGGATGCCTTTCGCAGCTGCAGTGTGCCTGGAGCCCAGGGCTTCCTGGTTTTAAAAGTCCTAGGCCTAAGCCTAACAGTAACCCTAGGAAGGTAAATCAGCCGGGTATTAGGGTTCTTCCTAAGGGAAAAGCCATGAAAGCAGCCATGTTGTGGCACTTCTGCACTCCCTTTGGGATGCCTTTGGCAGATGAAGTAAGCCTGGAACTCAGGGCTTCCTGGTTAAAGAAATCCAAGCCCTAGGCTGAACCCTAACCCTAACCCTAGGCAGATAAATCAGCCTAGGTATAGGGATGGTGCCAAGGAAAAAGCTGTGAAAGCTGCCATGTTGTTGCACTTTTGTACTCCCCTTGGGATGCCTTGAACAGCTGCAGTGTGCCTGGAGCTAAGGGCTTCCTAGTTTCAAAAATCCTAGCCCTAGGCCTAAGCCTAACAGTAACCCTGGGAAAGTAAATCAGCCTGATGTTAGGCTTCTTGCCAAGGAAAAAGCCGTGAAAGCAGCCATGTTGTGGCACTTTTGCACTCCCTTTTGGATGCCTTTCACAGCTCCAGTGTGCCTGGAACTCAGGGCTTCCTGCTTTTAAAAATCCTAGCCCTAGGCCGAACCCCAACCCTAAGACGAGAAAGGCAAATCAGCCAGGAATTAGGCATGTCCCCAAGGAAAAAGCTGTGGAGGCAGGCATGTTGTGCTACTTTTGCGCTCTTCTTGGCTAGTCCTTCGCAGCTGCTGTGTTCTTGGAACTCAGGGCTTTCTGGTTAATAGAACCCTTACCCTAGGCGTAACTCAAACCTTAACCCTAGGAAGGAAAATCAGCCTATGGTTCGGGATGGTCTCATGGAAATATCAGTGGTGGCAGCCAAGTTGCGTCACTTTTGCGCTCCCCTTGGGATGCCTTTCGCAGCTGCAGTGTGCCTGGAGCCCAGGGCTTCCTGGTTTTAAAAGTCCTAGGCCTAAGCCTAACAGTAACCCTAGGAAGGTAAATCAGCCGGGTATTAGGGTTCTTCCTAAGGGAAAAGCCGTGAAAGCAGCCATGTTGTGGCACTTCTGCACTCCCTTTGGGATGCCTTTGGCAGATGAAGTAAGCCTGGAACTCAGGGCTTCCTGGTTAAAGAAATCCAAGCCCTAGGCTGAACTCTAACCCTAACCCTAGGCAGATAAATCAGCCTAGGTATAGGGATGGTGCCAAGGAAAAAGCTGTGAAAGCTGCCATGTTGTTGCACTTTTGTACTCCCCTTGGGATGCCTTGAACAGCTGCAGTGTGCCTGGAGCTAAGGGCTTCCTAGTTTCAAAAATCCTAGCCCTAGGCCTAAGCCTAACAGTAACCCTGGGAAAGTATGTCAGCCTGGTGTTAGGCTTCTTGCCAAGGAAAAAGCCGTGAAAGCAGCCATGTTGTGGCACTTTTGCACTCCCTTTTGGATGCCTTTCACAGCTGCAGTGTGCCTGGAACTCAGGGCTTCCTGCTTTTAAAAATCCTAGCCCTAGGCCGAACCCCAACCCTAAGACGAGAAAGGCAAATCAGCCAGGAATTAGGCATGTCCCCAAGGAAAAAGCTGTGGAGGCAGGCATGTTGTGGTACTTTTGCGCTCTTCTTGGCTAGTCCTTCGCAGCTGCTGTGTTCTTGGAACTCAGGGCTTTCTGGTTAATAGAGCCCTTAACCTAGGCGTAACTCAAACCTTAACCCTAGGAAGGAAAATCAACCTATGGTTCGGGATGGTCTCATGGAAATATCAGTGGTGGCAGCCAAGTTGCGTCACTTTTGCGCTCCCCTTGGGATGCCTTTTGCAGCTGCAGTGTGCCTGGAGCCCAGGGCTTCCTGGTTTTAAAAGTCCTAGGCCTAAGCCTAACAGTAACCCTAGGAAGGTAAATCAGCCGGGTATTAGGGTTCTTCCTAAGGGAAATGCCGTGAAAGCAGCCATGTTGTGGCACTTCTGCACTCCCTTTGGGATGCCTTTGGCAGATGAAGTAAGCCTGGAACTCAGGGCTTCCTGGTTAAAGAAATCCAAGCCCTAGGCTGAACCCTAACCCTAACCCTAGGCAGATAAATCAGCCTAGGTATAGGGATGGTGCCAAGGAAAAAGCTGTGAAAGCTGCCATGTTGTTGCACTTTTGTACTCCCCTTGGGATGCCTTGAACAGCTGCAGTGTGCCTGGAGCCCAGGGCTTCCTAGTTTCAAAAATCCTAGCCCTAGGCCTAAGCCTAACAGTAACCCTGGGAAAGTAAATCAGCCTGATGTTAGGTTTCTTGCCAAGGAAAAAGCCGTGAAAGCAGCCATGTTGTGGCACTTTTGCACTCCCTTTTGGATGCCTTTCACAGCTGCAGTGTGCCTGGAACTCAGGGCTTCCTGCTTTTAAAAATCCTAGCCCTAGGCCGAACCCCAACCCTAAGACGAGAAAGGCAAATCAGCCAGGAATTAGGCATGTCCCCAAGGAAAAAGCTGTGGAGGCAGGCATGTTGTGGTACTTTTGCGCTCTTCTTGGCTAGTCCTTCGCAGCTGCTGTGTTCTTGGAACTCAGGGCTTTCTGGTTAATAGAGGCCTTACCCTAGGCGTAACTCAAACCTTAACCCTAGGAAGGAAAATCAACCTATGGTTCAGGATGGTCTCATGGAAATATCAGTGGTGGCAGCCAAGTTGCGTCACTTTTGCGCTCCCCTTGGGATGCCTTTTGCAGCTGCAGTGTGCCTGGAGCCCAGGGCTTCCTGGTTTTAAAAGTCCTAGGCCTAAGCCTAACAGTAACCCTAGGAAGGTAAATCAGCCGGGTATTAGGGTTCTTCCTAAGGGAAAAGCCGTGAAAGCAGCCATGTTGTGGCACTTCTGCACTCCCTTTGGGATGCCTTTGGCAGATGAAGTAAGCCTGGAACTCAGGGCTTCCTGGTTAAAGAAATCCAAGCCCTAGGCTGAACCCTAACCCTAACCCTAGGCAGATAAATCAGCCTAGGTATAGGGATGGTGCCAAGGAAAAAGCTGTGAAAGCTGCCATGTTGTTGCACTTTTGTACTCCCCTTGGGATGCCTTGAACAGCTGCAGTGTGCCTGGAGCCCAGGGCTTCCTAGTTTCAAAAATCCTAGCCCTAGGCCTAAGCCTAACAGTAACCCTGGGAAAGTAAATCAGCCTGGTGTTAGGCTTCTTGCCAAGGAAAAAGCTGTGAAAGCAGCCATGTTGTGGCACTTTTGCACTCCCTTTTGGATGCCTTTCACAGCTCCAGTGTGCCTGGAACTCAGGGCTTCCTGCTTTTAAAAATCCTAGCCCTAGGCCGAACCCCAACCCTAAGACGAGAAAGGCAAATCAGCCAGGAATTAGGCATGTCCCCAAGGAAAAAGCTGTGGAGGCAGGCATGTTGTGGTACTTTTGCGCTCTTCTTGGCTAGTCCTTCGCAGCTGCTGTGTTCTTGGAACTCAGGGCTTTCTGGTTAATAGAGCCCTTACCCTAGGCGTAACTCAAACCTTAACCCTAGGAAGGAAAATCAGCCTATGGTTCGGGATGGTCTCATGGAAATATCAGTGGTGGCAGCCAAGTTGCGTCACTTTTGCGCTCCCCTTGGGATGCCTTTTGCAGCTGCAGTGTGCCTGGAGCCCAGGGCTTCCTGGTTTTAAAAGTCCTAGGCCTAAGCCTAACAGTAACCCTAGGAAGGTAAATCAGCCGGGTATTAGGGTTCTTCCTAAGGGAAAAGCCGTGAAAGCAGCCATGTTGTGGCACTTCTGCACTCCCTTTGGGATGCCTTTGGCAGATGAAGTAAGCCTGGAACTCAGGGCTTCCTGGTTAAAAAAATTCAAGCCCTAGGCTGAACCCTAACCCTAACCCTAGGCAGATAAATCAGCCTAGGTATAGGGATGGTGCCAAGGAAAAAGCTGTGAAAGCTGCCATGTTGTTGCACTTTTGTACTCCCCTTGGGATGCCTTGAACAGCTGCAGTGTGCCTGGAGCTAAGGGCTTCCTAGTTTTAAAAATCCTAGCCCTAGGCCTAAGCCTAACAGTAACCCTGGGAAGGTAAATCAGCCTGGTGTTAGGCGTCTTGCCAAGGAAAAAGCCGTGAAAGCAGCCATGTTGTGGCACTTTTGCACTCCCTTTTGGATGCCTTTCACAGCTCCAGTGTGCCTGGAACTCAGGGCTTCCTGCTTTTAAAAATCCTAGCCCTAGGCCGAACCCCAACCCTAAGACGAGAAAGGCAAATCAGCCAGGAATTAGGCATGTCCCCAAGGAAAAAGCTGTGGAGGCAGGCATGTTGTGCTACTTTTGCGCTCTTCTTGGCTAGTCCATCGCAGCTGCTGTGTTCTTGGAACTCAGGGCTTTCTGGTTAATAGACCCTTACCCTAGGCGTAACTCAAACCTTAACCCTAGGAAGGAAAATCAGCCTATGGTTCGGGATGGTCTCATGGAAATATCAGTGGTGGCAGCCAAGTTGCGTCACTTTTGCGCTCCCCTTGGGATGCCTTTTGCAGCTGCAGTGTGCCTGGAGCCCAGGGCTTCCTGGTTTTAAAAGTCCTAGGCCTAAGCCTAACAGTAACCCTAGGAAGGTAAATCAGCCGGGTATTAGGGTTCTTCCTAAGGGAAAAGCCATGAAAGCAGCCATGTTGTGGCACTTCTGCACTCCCTTTGGGATGCCTTTGGCAGATGAAGTAAGCCTGGAACTCAGGGCTTCCTGGTTAAAGAAATCCAAGCCCTAGGCTGAAGCCTAACCCTAACCCTAGGCAGATAAATCAGCCTAGGTATAGGGATGGTGCCAAGGAAAAAGCTGTGAAAGCTGCCATGTTGTTGCACTTTTGTACTCCCCATGGGATGCCTTGGACAGCTGCAGTGTGCCTGGAGCTAAGGGCTTCCTAGTTTCAAAAATCCTAGCCCTAGGCCTAAGCCTAACAGTAACCCTGGGAAAGTAAATCAGCCTGATGTTAGGCTTCTTGCCAAGGAAAAAGCCGTGAAAGCAGCCATGTTGTGGCACTTTTGCACTCCCTTTTGGATGCCTTTCACAGCTCCAGTGTGCCTGGAACTCAGGGCTTCCTGCTTTTAAAAATCCTAGCCCTAGGCCGAACCCCAACCCTAAGACGAGAAAGGCAAATCAGCCAGGAATTAGGCATGTCCCCAAGGAAAAAGCTGTGGAGGCAGGCATGTTGTGGTACTTTTGCGCTCTTCTTGGCTAGTCCTTCGCAGCTGCTGTGTTCTTGGAACTCAGGGCTTTCTGGTTAATAGAGCCCTTACCCTAGGCGTAACTCAAACCTTAACCCTAGGAAGGAAAATCAGCCTATGGTTCGGGATGGTCTCATGGAAATATCAGTGGTGGCAGCCAAGTTGCGTCACTTTTGCGCTCCCCTTGGGATGCCTTTTGCAGCTGCAGTGTGCCTGGAGCCCAGGGCTTCCTGGTTTTAAAAGTCCTAGGCCTAAGCCTAACAGTAACCCTAGGAAGGTAAATCAGCCGGGTATTAGGGTTCTTCCTAAGGGAAAAGCCGTGAAAGCAGCCATGTTGTGGCACTTCTGCACTCCCTTTGGGATGCCTTTGGCAGATGAAGTAAGCCTGGAACTCAGGGCTTCCTGGTTAAAGAAATCCAAGCCCTAGGCTGAACCCTAACCCTAACCCTAGGCAGATAAATCAGCCTAGGTATAGGGATGGTGCCAAGGAAAAAGCTGTGAAAGCTGCCATGTTGTTGCACTTTTGTACTCCCCTTGGGATGCCTTGAACAGCTGCAGTGTGCCTGGAGCCCAGGGCTTCCTAGTTTCAAAAATCCTAGCCCTAGGCCTAAGCCTAACAGTAACCCTGGGAAAGTATGTCAGCCTGGTGTTAGGCTTCTTGCCAAGGAAAAAGCCGTGAAAGCAGCCATGTTGTGGCACTTTTGCACTCCCTTTTGGATGCCTTTCACAGCTCCAGTGTGCCTGGAACTCAGGGCTTCCTGCTTTTAAAAATCCTAGCCCTAGGCCGAACCCCAACCCTAAGACGAGAAAGGCAAATCAGCCAGGAATTAGGCATGTCCCCAAGGAAAAAGCTGTGGAGGCAGGCATGTTGTGGTACTTTTGCGCTCTTCTTGGCTAGTCCTTCGCAGCTGCTGTGTTCTTGGAACTCAGGGCTTTCTGGTTAATAGAGCCCTTACCCTAGGCGTAACTCAAACCTTAACCCTAGGAAGGAAAATCAACCTATGGTTCGGGATGGTCTCTAGGAAATATCAGTGGTGGCAGCCAAGTTGCGTCACTTTTGCGCTCCCCTTGGGATGCCTTTCGCAGCTGCAGTGTGCCTGGAGCCCAGGGCTTCCTGGTTTTAAAAGTCCTAGGCCTAAGCCTAACAGTAACCCTAGGAAGGTAAATCAGCCGGGTATTAGGGTTCTTCCTAAGGGAAAAGCCGTGAAAGCAGCCATGTTGTGGCACTTCTGCACTCCCTTTGGGATGCCTTTGGCAGATGAAGTAAGCCTGGAACTCAGGGCTTCCTGGTTAAAAAAATTCAAGCCCTAGGCTGAACCCTAACCCTAACCCTAGGCAGATAAATCAGCCTAGGTATAGGGATGGTGCCAAGGAAAAAGCTGTGAAAGCTGCCATGTTGTTGCACTTTTGTACTCCCCTTGGGATGCCTTGAACAGCTGCAGTGTGCCTGGAGCTAAGGCCTTCCTAGTTTTAAAAATCCTAGCCCTAGGCCTAAGCCTAACAGTAACCATGGGAAGGTAAATCAGCCTGATGTTAGGCGTCTTGCCAAGGAAAAAGCCGTGAAAGCAGCCATGTTGTGGCACTTTTGCACTCCCTTTTGGATGCCTTTCACAGCTCCAGTGTGCCTGGAACTCAGGGCTTCCTGCTTTTAAAAATCCTAGCCCTAGGCCGAACCCCAACCCTAAGACGAGAAAGGCAAATCAGCCAGGAATTAGGCATGTCCCCAAGGAAAAAGCTGTGGAGGCAGGCATGTTGTGCTACTTTTGCGCTCTTCTTGGCTAGTCCATCGCAGCTGCTGTGTTCTTGGAACTCAGGGCTTTCTGGTTAATAGAACCCTTACCCTAGGCGTAACTCAAACCTTAACCCTAGGAAGGAAAATCAGCCTATGGTTCGGGATGGTCTCATGGAAATATCAGTGGTGGCAGCCAAGTTGCGTCACTTTTGCGCTCCCCTTGGGATGCCTTTCGCAGCTGCAGTGTGCCTGGAGCCCAGGGCTTCCTGGTTTTAAAAGTCCTAGGCCTAAGCCTAACAGTAACCCTAGGAAGGTAAATCAGCCGGGTATTAGGGTTCTTCCTAAGGGAAAAGCCATGAAAGCAGCCATGTTGTGGCACTTCTGCACTCCCTTTGGGATGCCTTTGGCAGATGAAGTAAGCCTGGAACTCAGGGCTTCCTGGTTAAAGAAATCCAAGCCCTAGGCTGAACCCTAACCCTAACCCTAGGCAGATAAATCAGCCTAGGTATAGGGATGGTGCCAAGGAAAAAGCTGTGAAAGCTGCCATGTTGTTGCACTTTTGTACTCCCCTTGGGATGCCTTGAACAGCTGCAGTGTGCCTGGAGCTAAGGGCTTCCTAGTTTCAAAAATCCTAGCCCTAGGCCTAAGCCTAACAGTAACCCTGGGAAAGTAAATCAGCCTGATGTTAGGCTTCTTGCCAAGGAAAAAGCCATGAAAGCAGCCATGTTGTGGCACTTTTGCACTCCCTTTTGGATGCCTTTCACAGCTCCAGTGTGCCTGGAACTCAGGGCTTCCTGCTTTTAAAAATCCTAGCCCTAGGCCGAACCCCAACCCTAAGACGAGAAAGGCAAATCAGCCAGGAATTAGGCATGTCCCCAAGGAAAAAGCTGTGGAGGCAGGCATGTTGTGCTACTTTTGCGCTCTTCTTGGCTAGTCCTTCGCAGCTGCTGTGTTCTTGGAACTCAGGGCTTTCTGGTTAATAGAACCCTTACCCTAGGCGTAACTCAAACCTTAACCCTAGGAAGGAAAATCAGCCTATGGTTCGGGATGGTCTCATGGAAATATCAGTGGTGGCAGCCAAGTTGCGTCACTTTTGCGCTCCCCTTGGGATGCCTTTCGCAGCTGCAGTGTGCCTGGAGCCCAGGGCTTCCTGGTTTTAAAAGTCCTAGGCCTAAGCCTAACAGTAACCCTAGGAAGGTAAATCAGCCGGGTATTAGGGTTCTTCCTAAGGGAAAAGCCGTGAAAGCAGCCATGTTGTGGCACTTCTGCACTCACTTTGGGATGCCTTTGGCAGATGAAGTAAGCCTGGAACTCAGGGCTTCCTGGTTAAAGAAATCCAAGCCCTAGGCTGAACTCTAACCCTAACCCTAGGCAGATAAATCAGCCTAGGTATAGGGATGGTGCCAAGGAAAAAGCTGTGAAAGCTGCCATGTTGTTGCACTTTTGTACTCCCCTTGGGATGCCTTGAACAGCTGCAGTGTGCCTGGAGCTAAGGGCTTCCTAGTTTCAAAAATCCTAGCCCTAGGCCTAAGCCTAACAGTAACCCTGGGAAAGTATGTCAGCCTGGTGTTAGGCTTCTTGCCAAGGAAAAAGCCGTGAAAGCAGCCATGTTGTGGCACTTTTGCACTCCCTTTTGGATGCCTTTCACAGCTGCAGTGTGCCTGGAACTCAGGGCTTCCTGCTTTTAAAAATCCTAGCCCTAGGCCGAACCCCAACCCTAAGACGAGAAAGGCAAATCAGCCAGGAATTAGGCATGTCCCCAAGGAAAAAGCTGTGGAGGCAGGCATGTTGTGGTACTTTTGTGCTCTTCTTGGCTAGTCCTTCGCAGCTGCTGTGTTCTTGGAACTCAGGGCTTTCTGGTTAATAGAGCCCTTAACCTAGGCGTAACTCAAACCTTAACCCTAGGAAGGAAAATCAACCTATGGTTCGGGATGGTCTCATGGAAATATCAGTGGTGGCAGCCAAGTTGCGTCACTTTTGCGCTCCCCTTGGGATGCCTTTTGCAGCTGCAGTGTGCCTGGAGCCCAGGGCTTCCTGGTTTTAAAAGTCCTAGGCCTAAGCCTAACAGTAACCCTAGGAAGGTAAATCAGCCGGGTATTAGGGTTCTTCCTAAGGGAAATGCCGTGAAAGCAGCCATGTTGTGGCACTTCTGCACTCCCTTTGGGATGCCTTTGGCAGATGAAGTAAGCCTGGAACTCAGGGCTTCCTGGTTAAAGAAATCCAAGCCCTAGGCTGAACCCTAACCCTAACCCTAGGCAGATAAATCAGCCTAGGTATAGGGATGGTGCCAAGGAAAAAGCTGTGAAAGCTGCCATGTTGTTGCACTTTTGTACTCCCCTTGGGATGCCTTGAACAGCTGCAGTGTGCCTGGAGCCCAGGGCTTCCTAGTTTCAAAAATCCTAGCCCTAGGCCTAAGCCTAACAGTAACCCTGGGAAAGTAAATCAGCCTGATGTTAGGTTTCTTGCCAAGGAAAAAGCCGTGAAAGCAGCCATGTTGTGGCACTTTTGCACTCCCTTTTGGATGCCTTTCACAGCTGCAGTGTGCCTGGAACTCAGGGCTTCCTGCTTTTAAAAATCCTAGCCCTAGGCCGAACCCCAACCCTAAGACGAGAAAGGCAAATCAGCCAGGAATTAGGCATGTCCCCAAGGAAAAAGCTGTGGAGGCAGGCATGTTGTGCTACTTTTGCGCTCTTCTTGGCTAGCCCTTCGCAGCTGCTGTGTTCTTGGAACTCAGGGCTTTCTGGTTAATAGACCCTTACCCTAGGCGTAACTCAAACCTTAACCCTAGGAAGGAAAATCAGCCTATGGTTCGGGATGGTCTCATGGAAATATCAGTGGTGGCAGCCAAGTTGCGTCACTTTTGCGCTCCCCTTGGGATGCCTTTCGCAGCTGCAGTGTGCCTGGAGCCCAGGGCTTCCTGGTTTTAAAAGTCCTAGGCCTAAGCCTAACAGTAACCCTAGGAAGGTAAATCAGCCGGGTATTAGGGTTCTTCCTAAGGGAAAAGCCGTGAAAGCAGCCATGTTGTGGCACTTCTGCACTCCCTTTGGGATGCCTTTGGCAGATGAAGTAAGCCTGGAACTCAGGGCTTCCTGGTTAAAGAAATCCAAGCCCTAGGCTGAACCCTAACCCTAACCCTAGGCAGATAAATCAGCCTAGGTATAGGGATGGTGCCAAGGAAAAAGCTGTGAAAGCTGCCATGTTGTTGCACTTTTGTACTCCCCTTGGGATGCCTTGAACAGCTGCAGTGTGCCTGGAGCTAAGGGCTTCCTAGTTTTAAAAATCCTAGCCCTAGGCCTAAGCCTAACAGTAACCCTGGGAAGGTAAATCAGCCTGATGTTAGGCGTCTTGCCAAGGAAAAAGCCGTGAAAGCAGCCATGTTGTGGCACTTTTGCACTCCCTTTTGGATGCCTTTCACAGCTCCAGTGTGCCTGGAACTCAGGGCTTCCTGCTTTTAAAAATCCTAGCCCTAGGCCGAACCCCAACCCTAAGACGAGAAAGGCAAATCAGCCAGGAATTAGGCATGTCCCCAAGGAAAAAGCTCTGGAGGCAGGCATGTTGTGCTACTTTTGCGCTCTTCTTGGCTAGTCCTTCGCAGCTGCTGTGTTCTTGGAACTCAGGGCTTTCTGGTTAATAGAGCCCTTACCCTAGGCGTAACTCAAACCTTAACCCTAGGAAGGAAAATCAGCCTATGGTTCGGGATGGTCTCATGGAAATATCAGTGGTGGCAGCCAAGTTGCGTCACTTTTGCGCTCCCCTTGGGATGCCTTTTGCAGCTGCAGTGTGCCTGGAGCCCAGGGCTTCCTGGTTTTAAAAGTCCTAGGCCTAAGCCTAACAGTAACCCTAGGAAGGTAAATCAGCCGGGTATTAGGGTTCTTCCTAAGGGAAAAGCCGTGAAAGCAGCCATGTTGTGGCACTTCTGCACTCCCTTTGGGATGCCTTTGGCAGATGAAGTAAGCCTGGAACTCAGGGCTTCCTGGGTAAAGAAATCCAAGCCCTAGGCTGAACTCTAACCCTAACCCTAGGCAGATAAATCAGCCTAGGTATAGGGATGGTGCCAAGGAAAAAGCTGTGAAAGCTGCCATGTTGTTGCACTTTTGTACTCCCCTTGGGATGCCTTGAACAGCTGCAGTGTGCCTGGAGCCCAGGGCTTCCTAGTTTCAAAAATCCTAGCCCTAGGCCTAAGCCTAACAGTAACCCTGGGAAAGTATGTCAGCCTGGTGTTAGGCTTCTTGCCAAGGAAAAAGCCGTGAAAGCAGCCATGTTGTGGCACTTTTGCACTCCCTTTTGGATGCCTTTCACAGCTCCAGTGTGCCTGGAACTCAGGGCTTCCTGCTTTTAAAAATCCTAGCCCTAGGCCGAACCCCAACCCTAAGACGAGAAAGGCAAATCAGCCAGGAATTAGGCATGTCCCCAAGGAAAAAGCTGTGGAGGCAGGCATGTTGTGGTACTTTTGCGCTCTTCTTGGCTAGTCCTTCGCAGCTGCTGTGTTCTTGGAACTCAGGGCTTTCTGGTTAATAGAGCCCTTACCCTAGGCGTAACTCAAACCTTAACCCTAGGAAGGAAAATCAACCTATGGTTCAGGATGGTCTCATGGAAATATCAGTGGTGGCAGCCAAGTTGCGTCACTTTTGCGCTCCCCTTGGGATGCCTTTTGCAGCTGCAGTGTGCCTGGAGCCCAGGGCTTCCTGGTTTTAAAAGTCCTAGGCCTAAGCCTAACAGTAACCCTAGGAAGGTAAATCAGCCGGGTATTAGGGTTCTTCCTAAGGGAAAAGCCGTGAAAGCAGCCATGTTGTGGCACTTCTGCACTCCCTTTGGGATGCCTTTGGCAGATGAAGTAAGCCTGGAACTCAGGGCTTCCTGGTTAAAGAAATCCAAGCCCTAGGCTGAACCCTAACCCTAACCCTAGGCAGATAAATCAGCCTAGGTATAGGGATGGTGCCAAGGAAAAAGCTGTGAAAGCTGCCATGTTGTTGCACTTTTGTACTCCCCTTGGGATGCCTTGAACAGCTGCAGTGTGCCTGGAGCCCAGGGCTTCCTAGTTTCAAAAATCCTAGCCCTAGGCCTAAGCCTAACAGTAACCCTGGGAAAGTAAATCAGCCTGATGTTAGGTTTCTTGCCAAGGAAAAAGCCGTGAAAGCAGCCATGTTGTGGCACTTTTGCACTCCCTTTTGGATGCCTTTCACAGCTCCAGTGTGCCTGGAACTCAGGGCTTCCTGCTTTTAAAAATCCTAGCCCTAGGCCGAACCGCAACCCTAAGACGAGAAAGGCAAATCAGCCAGGAATTAGGCATGTCCCCAAGGAAAAAGCTGTGGAGGCAGGCATTTTGTGCTACTTTTGCGCTCTTCTTGGCTAGTCCTTCGCAGCTGCTGTGTTCTTGGAACTCAGGGCTTTCTGGTTAATAGACCCTTACCCTAGGCGTAACTCAAACCTTAACCCTAGGAAGGAAAATCAGCCTATGGTTCGGGATGGTCTCATGGAAATATCAGTGGTGGCAGCCAAGTTGCGTCACTTTTGCGCTCCCCTTGGGATGCCTTTCGCAGCTGCAGTGTGCCTGGAGCCCAGGGCTTCCTGGTTTTAAAAGTCCTAGGCCTAAGCCTAACAGTAACCCTAGGAAGGTAAATCAGCCGGGTATTAGGGTTCTTCCTAAGGGAAAAGCCATGAAAGCAGCCATGTTGTGGCACTTCTGCACTCCCTTTGGGATGCCTTTGGCAGATGAAGTAAGCCTGGAACTCAGGGCTTCCTGGTTAAAGAAATCCAAGCCCTAGGCTGAACCCTAACCCTAACCCTAGGCAGATAAATCAGCCTAGGTATAGGGATGGTGCCAAGGAAAAAGCTGTGAAAGCTGCCATGTTGTTGCACTTTTGTACTCCCCTTGGGATGCCTTGAACAGCTGCAGTGTGCCTGGAGCTAAGGGCTTCCTAGTTTCAAAAATCCTAGCCCTAGGCCTAAGCCTAACAGTAACCCTGGGAAAGTATGTCAGCCTGGTGTTAGGCTTCTTGCCAAGGAAAAAGCCGTGAAAGCAGCCATGTTGTGGCACTTTTGCACTCCCTTTTGGATGCCTTTCACAGCTCCAGTGTGCCTGGAACTCAGGGCTTCCTGCTTTTAAAAATCCTAGCCCTAGGCCGAACCCCAACCCTAAGACGAGAAAGGCAAATCAGCCAGGAATTAGGCATGTCCCCAAGGAAAAAGCTGTGGAGGCAGGCATGTTGTGGTACTTTTGCGCTCTTCTTGGCTAGTCCTTCGCAGCTGCTGTGTTCTTGGAACTCAGGGCTTTCTGGTTAATAGAGCCCTTACCCTAGGCGTAACTCAAACCTTAACCCTAGGAAGGAAAATCAACCTATGGTTCAGGATGGTCTCATGGAAATATCAGTGGTGGCAGCCAAGTTGCGTCACTTTTGCGCTCCCCTTGGGATGCCTTTTGCAGCTGCAGTGTGCCTGGAGCCCAGGGCTTCCTGGTTTTAAAAGTCCTAGGCCTAAGCCTAACAGTAACCCTAGGAAGGTAAATCAGCCGGGTATTAGGGTTCTTCCTAAGGGAAAAGCCGTGAAAGCAGCCATGTTGTGGCACTTCTGCACTCCCTTTGGGATGCCTTTGGCAGATGAAGTAAGCCTGGAACTCAGGGCTTCCTGGTTAAAGAAATCCAAGCCCTAGGCTGAACCCTAACCCTAACCCTAGGCAGATAAATCAGCCTAGGTATAGGGATGGTGCCAAGGAAAAAGCTGTGAAAGCTGCCATGTTGTTGCACTTTTGTACTCCCCTTGGGATGCCTTGAACAGCTGCAGTGTGCCTGGAGCCCAGGGCTTCCTAGTTTCAAAAATCCTAGCCCTAGGCCTAAGCCTAACAGTAACCCTGGGAAAGTAAATCAGCCTGATGTTAGGTTTCTTGCCAAGGAAAAAGCCGTGAAAGCAGCCATGTTGTGGCACTTTTGCACTCCCTTTTGGATGCCTTTCACAGCTCCAGTGTGCCTGGAACTCAGGGCTTCCTGCTTTTAAAAATCCTAGCCCTAGGCCGAACCGCAACCCTAAGACGAGAAAGGCAAATCAGCCAGGAATTAGGCATGTCCCCAAGGAAAAAGCTGTGGAGGCAGGCATTTTGTGCTACTTTTGCGCTCTTCTTGGCTAGTCCTTCGCAGCTGCTGTGTTCTTGGAACTCAGGGCTTTCTGGTTAATAGACCCTTACCCTAGGCGTAACTCAAACCTTAACCCTAGGAAGGAAAATCAGCCTATGGTTCGGGATGGTCTCATGGAAATATCAGTGGTGGCAGCCAAGTTGCGTCACTTTTGCGCTCCCCTTGGGATGCCTTTCGCAGCTGCAGTGTGCCTGGAGCCCAGGGCTTCCTGGTTTTAAAAGTCCTAGGCCTAAGCCTAACAGTAACCCTAGGAAGGTAAATCAGCCGGGTATTAGGGTTCTTCCTAAGGGAAAAGCCATGAAAGCAGCCATGTTGTGGCACTTCTGCACTCCCTTTGGGATGCCTTTGGCAGATGAAGTAAGCCTGGAACTCAGGGCTTCCTGGTTAAAGAAATCCAAGCCCTAGGCTGAACCCTAACCCTAACCCTAGGCAGATAAATCAGCCTAGGTATAGGGATGGTGCCAAGGAAAAAGCTGTGAAAGCTGCCATGTTGTTGCACTTTTGTACTCCCCTTGGGATGCCTTGAACAGCTGCAGTGTGCCTGGAGCTAAGGGCTTCCTAGTTTCAAAAATCCTAGCCCTAGGCCTAAGCCTAACAGTAACCCTGGGAAAGTAAATCAGCCTGATGTTAGGCTTCTTGCCAAGGAAAAAGCCGTGAAAGCAGGCATGTTGTGGCACTTTTGCACTCCCTTTTGGATGCCTTTCACAGCTGCAGTGTGCCTGGAACTCAGGGCTTCCTGCTTTTAAAAATCCTAGCCCTAGGCCGAACCCCAACCCTAAGACGAGAAAGGCAAATCAGCCAGGAATTAGGCATGTCCCCAAGGAAAAAGCTGTGGAGGCAGGCATGTTGTGCTACTTTTGCGCTCTTCTTGGCTAGTCCTTCGCAGCTGCTGTGTTCTTGGAACTCAGGGCTTTCTGGTTAATAGAACCCTTACCCTAGGCGTAACTCAAACCTTAACCCTAGGAAGGAAAATCAGCCTATGGTTCGGGATGGTCTCATGGAAATATCAGTGGTGGCAGCCAAGTTGCGTCACTTTTGCGCTCCCCTTGGGATGCCTTTCGCAGCTGCAGTGTGCCTGGAGCCCAGGGCTTCCTGGTTTTAAAAGTCCTAGGCCTAAGCCTAACAGTAACCCTAGGAAGGTAAATCAGCCGGGTATTAGGGTTCTTCCTAAGGGAAAAGCCGTGAAAGCAGCCATGTTGTGGCACTTCTGCACTCCCTTTGGGATGCCTTTGGCAGATGAAGTAAGCCTGGAACTCAGGGCTTCCTGGTTAAAGAAATCCAAGCCCTAGGCTGAACTCTAACCCTAACCCTAGGCAGATAAATCAGCCTAGGTATAGGGATGGTGCCAAGGAAAAAGCTGTGAAAGCTGCCATGTTGTTGCACTTTTGTACTCCCCTTGGGATGCCTTGAACAGCTGCAGTGTGCCTGGAGCTAAGGGCTTCCTAGTTTCAAAAATCCTAGCCCTAGGCCTAAGCCTAACAGTAACCCTGGGAAAGTATGTCAGCCTGGTGTTAGGCTTCTTGCCAAGGAAAAAGCCGTGAAAGCAGCCATGTTGTGGCACTTTTGCACTCCCTTTTGGATGCCTTTCACAGCTGCAGTGTGCCTGGAACTCAGGGCTTCCTGCTTTTAAAAATCCTAGCCCTAGGCCGAACCCCAACCCTAAGACGAGAAAGGCAAATCAGCCAGGAATTAGGCATGTCCCCAAGGAAAAAGCTGTGGAGGCAGGCATGTTGTGGTACTTTTGCGCTCTTCTTGGCTAGTCCTTCGCAGCTGCTGTGTTCTTGGAACTCAGGGCTTTCTGGTTAATAGAGCCCTTACCCTAGGCGTAACTCAAACCTTAACCCTAGGAAGGAAAATCAACCTATGGTTCAGGATGGTCTCATGGAAATATCAGTGGTGGCAGCCAAGTTGCGTCACTTTTGCGCTCCCCTTGGGATGCCTTTCGCAGCTGCAGTGTGCCTGGAGCCCAGGGCTTCCTGGTTTTAAAAGTCCTAGGCCTAAGCCTAACAGTAACCCTAGGAAGGTAAATCAGCCGGGTATTAGGGTTCTTCCTAAGGGAAAAGCCGTGAAAGCAGCCATGTTGTGGCACTTCTGCACTCCCTTTGGGATGCCTTTGGCAGATGAAGTAAGCCTGGAACTCAGGGCTTCCTGGTTAAAGAAATCCAAGCCCTAGGCTGAACCCTAACCCTAACCCTAGGCAGATAAATCAGCCTAGGTATAGGGATGGTGCCAAGGAAAAAGCTGTGAAAGCTGCCATGTTGTTGCACTTTTGTACTCCCCTTGGGATGCCTTGAACAGCTGCAGTGTGCCTGGAGCCCAGGGCTTCCTAGTTTCAAAAATCCTAGCCCTAGGCCTAAGCCTAACAGTAACCCTGGGAAAGTAAATCAGCCTGATGTTAGGTTTCTTGCCAAGGAAAAAGCCGTGAAAGCAGCCATGTTGTGGCACTTTTGCACTCCCTTTTGGATGCCTTTCACAGCTCCAGTGTGCCTGGAACTCAGGGCTTCCTGCTTTTAAAAATCCTAGCCCTAGGCCGAACCGCAACCCTAAGACGAGAAAGGCAAATCAGCCAGGAATTAGGCATGTCCCCAAGGAAAAAGCTGTGGAGGCAGGCATTTTGTGCTACTTTTGCGCTCTTCTTGGCTAGTCCTTCGCAGCTGCTGTGTTCTTGGAACTCAGGGCTTTCTGGTTAATAGACCCTTACCCTAGGCGTAACTCAAACCTTAACCCTAGGAAGGAAAATCAGCCTATGGTTCGGGATGGTCTCATGGAAATATCAGTGGTGGCAGCCAAGTTGCGTCACTTTTGCGCTCCCCTTGGGATGCCTTTCGCAGCTGCAGTGTGCCTGGAGCCCAGGGCTTCCTGGTTTTAAAAGTCCTAGGCCTAAGCCTAACAGTAACCATAGGAAGGTAAATCAGCCGGGTATTAGGGTTCTTCCTAAGGGAAAAGCCGTGAAAGCAGCCATGTTGTGGCACTTCTGCACTCCCTTTGGGATGCCTTTGGCAGATGAAGTAAGCCTGGAACTCAGGGCTTCCTGGTTAAAGAAATCCAAGCCCTAGGCTGAAGCCTAACCCTAACCCTAGGCAGATAAATCAGCCTAGGTATAGGGATGGTGCCAAGGAAAAAGCTGTGAAAGCTGCCATGTTGTTGCACTTTTGTACTCCCCTTGGGATGCCTTGAACAGCTGCAGTGTGCCTGGAGCTAAGGGCTTCCTAGTTTCAAAAATCCTAGCCCTAGGCCTAAGCCTAACAGTAACCCTGGGAAAGTAAATCAGCCTGATGTTAGGCTTCTTGCCAAGGAAAAAGCCGTGAAAGCAGCCATGTTGTGGCACTTTTGCACTCCCTTTTGGATGCCTTTCACAGCTCCAGTGTGCCTGGAACTCAGGGCTTCCTGCTTTTAAAAATCCTAGCCCTAGGCCGAACCCCAACCCTAAGACGAGAAAGGCAAATCAGCCAGGAATTAGGCATGTCCACAAGGAAAAAGCTGTGGAGGCAGGCATGTTGTGCTACTTTTGCGCTCTTCTTGGCTAGTCCTTCGCAGCTGCTGTGTTCTTGGAACTCAGGGCTTTCTGGTTAATAGAGCCCTTACCCTAGGCGTAACTCAAACCTTAACCCTAGGAAGGAAAATCAGCCTATGGTTCGGGATGGTCTCATGGAAATATCAGTGGTGGCAGCCAAGTTGCGTCACTTTTGCGCTCCCCTTGGGATGCCTTTCGCAGCTGCAGTGTGCCTGGAGCCCAGGGCTTCCTGGTTTTAAAAGTCCTAGGCCTAAGCCTAACAGTAACCCTAGGAAGGTAAATCAGCCGGGTATTAGGGTTCTTCCTAAGGGAAAAGCCGTGAAAGCAGCCATGTTGTGGCACTTCTGCACTCCCTTTGGGATGCCTTTGGCAGATGAAGTAAGCCTGGAACTCAGGGCTTCCTGGTTAAAGAAATCCAAGCCCTAGGCTGAACCCTAACCCTAACCCTAGGCAGATAAATCAGCCTAGGTATAGGGATGGTGTCAAGGAAAAAGCTGTGAAAGCTGCCATGTTGTTGCACTTTTGTACTCCCCTTGGGATGCCTTGAACAGCTGCAGTGTGCCTGGAGCCCAGGGCTTCCTGGTTTCAAAAATCCTAGCCCTAGGCCTAAGCCTAACAGTAACCCTGGGAAAGTATGTCAGCCTGGTGTTAGGCTTCTTGCCAAGGAAAAAGCCGTGAAAGCAGCCATGTTGTGGCACTTTTGCACTCCCTTTTGGATGCCTTTCACAGCTGCAGTGTGCCTGGAACTCAGGGCTTCCTGCTTTTAAAAATCCTAGCCCTAGGCCGAACCCCAACCCTAAGACGAGAAAGGCAAATCAGCCAGGAATTAGGCATGTCCCTAAGGAAAAAGCTGTGGAGGCAGGCATGTTGTGGTACTTTTGCGCTCTTCTTGGCTAGTCCTTCGCAGCTGCTGTGTTCTTGGAACTCAGGGCTTTCTGGTTAATAGACCCTTACCCTAGGCGTAACTCAAACCTTAACCCTAGGAAGGAAAATCAACCTATGGTTCGGGATGGTCTCATGGAAATATCAGTGGTGGCAGCCAAGTTGCGTCACTTTTGCGCTCCCCTTGGGATGCCTTTCGCAGCTGCAGTGTGCCTGGAGCCCAGGGCTTCCTGGTTTTAAAAGTCCTAGGCCTAAGCCTAACAGTAACCCTAGGAAGGTAAATCAGCCGGGTATTAGGGTTCTTCCTAAGGGAAAAGCCGTGAAAGCAGCCATGTTGTGGCACTTCTGCACTCCCTTTGGGATGCCTTTGGCAGATGAAGTAAGCCTGGAACTCAGGGCTTCCTGGTTAAAGAAATCCAAGCCCTAGGCTGAACCCTAACCCTAACCCTAGGCAGATAAATCAGCCTAGGTATAGGGATGGTGCCAAGGAAAAAGCTGTGAAAGCTGCCATGTTGTTGCACTTTTGTACTCCCCTTGGGATGCCTTGAACAGCTGCAGTGTGCCTGGAGCCCAGGGCTTCCTAGTTTCAAAAATCCTAGCCCTAGGCCTAAGCCTAACAGTAACCCTGGGAAAGTAAATCAGCCTGATGTTAGGTTTCTTGCCAAGGAAAAAGCCGTGAAAGCAGCCATGTTGTGGCACTTTTGCACTCTCTTTTGGATGCCTTTCACAGCTCCAGTGTGCCTGGAACTCAGGGCTTCCTGCTTTTAAAAATCCTAGCCCTAGGCCGAACCCCAACCCTAAGACGAGAAAGGCAAATCAGCCAGGAATTAGGCATGTCCCCAAGGAAAAAGCTGTGGAGGCAGGCATGTTGTGGTACTTTTGCGCTCTTCTTGGCTAGTCCTTCGCAGCTGCTGTGTTCTTGGAACTCAGGGCTTTCTGGTTAATAGAGCCCTTACCCTAGGCGTAACTCAAACCTTAACCCTAGGAAGGAAAATCAACCTATGGTTCGGGATGGTCTCATGGAAATATCAGTGGTGGCAGCCAAGTTGCGTCACTTTTGCGCTCCCCTTGGGATGCCTTTTGCAGCTGCAGTGTGCCTGGAGCCCAGGGCTTCCTGGTTTTAAAAGTCCTAGGCCTAAGCCTAACAGTAACCCTAGGAAGGTAAATCAGCCGGGTATTAGGGTTCTTCCTAAGGGAAAAGCCGTGAAAGCAGCCATGTTGTGGCACTTCTGCACTCCCTTTGGGATGCCTTTGGCAGATGAAGTAAGCCTGGAACTCAGGGCTTCCTGGTTAAAGAAATCCAAGCCCTAGGCTGAACCCTAACCCTAACCCTAGGCAGATAAATCAGCCTAGGTATAGGGATGGTGCCAAGGAAAAAGCTGTGAAAGCTGCCATGTTGTTGCACTTTTGTACTCCCCTTGGGATGCCTTGAACAGCTGCAGTGTGCCTGGAGCCCAGGGCTTCCTAGTTTTAAAAATCCTAGCCCTAGGCCTAAGCCTAACAGTAACCCTGGGAAGGTAAATCAGCCTGATGTTAGGCGTCTTGCCAAGGAAAAAGCCGTGAAAGCAGCCATGTTGTGGCACTTTTGCACTCTCTTTTGGATGCCTTTCACAGCTCCAGTGTGCCTGGAACTCAGGGCTTCCTGCTTTTAAAAATCCTAGCCCTAGGCCGAACCCCAACCCTAAGACGAGAAAGGCAAATCAGCCAGGAATTAGGCATGTCCCCAAGGAAAAAGCTGTGGAGGCAGGCATGTTGTGGTACTTTTGCGCTCTTCTTGGCTAGTCCTTCGCAGCTGCTGTGTTCTTGGAACTCAGGGCTTTCTGGTTAATAGAGCCCTTACCCTAGGCGTAACTCAAACCTTAACCCTAGGAAGGAAAATCAGCCTATGGTTCGGGATGGTCTCATGGAAATATCAGTGGTGGCAGCCAAGTTGCGTCACTTTTGCGCTCCCCTTGGGATGCCTTTCGCAGCTGCAGTGTGCCTGGAGCCCAGGGCTTCCTGGTTTTAAAAGTCCTAGGCCTAAGCCTAACAGTAACCCTAGGAAGGTAAATCAGCCGGGTATTAGGGTTCTTCCTAAGGGAAAAGCCGTGAAAGCAGCCATGTTGTGGCACTTCTGCACTCCCTTTGGGATGCCTTTGGCAGATGAAGTAAGCCTGGAACTCAGGGCTTCCTGGTTAAAGAAATCCAAGCCCTAGGCTGAACCCTAACCCTAACCCTAGGCAGATAAATCAGCCTAGGTATAGGGATGGTGCCAAGGAAAAAGCTGTGAAAGCTGCCATGTTGTTGCACTTTTGTACTCCCCTTGGGATGCCTTGAACAGCTGCAGTGTGCCTGGAGCCGAGGGCTTCCTAGTTTCAAAAATCCTAGCCCTAGGCCTAAGCCTAACAGTAACCCTGGGAAAGTATGTCAGCCTGGTGTTAGGCTTCTTGCCAAGGAAAAAGCCGTGAAAGCAGCCATGTTGTGGCACTTTTGCACTCCCTTTTGGATGCCTTTCACAGCTCCAGTGTGCCTGGAACTCAGGGCTTCCTGCTTTTAAAAATCCTAGCCCTAGGCCGAACCCCAACCCTAAGACGAGAAAGGCAAATCAGCCAGGAATTAGGCATGTCCCCAAGGAAAAAGCTGTGGAGGCAGGCATGTTGTGGTACTTTTGCGCTCTTCTTGGCTAGTCCTTCGCAGCTGCTGTGTTCTTGGAACTCAGGGCTTTCTGGTTAATAGAGCCCTTACCCTAGGTGTAACTCAAACCTTAACCCTAGGAAGGAAAATCAACCTATGGTTCGGGATGGTCTCATGGAAATATCAGTGGTGGCAGCCAAGTTGCGTCACTTTTGCGCTCCCCTTGGGATGCCTTTTGCAGCTGCAGTGTGCCTGGAGCCCAGGGCTTCCTGGTTTTAAAAGTCCTAGGCCTAAGCCTAACAGTAACCCTAGGAAGGTAAATCAGCCGGGTATTAGGGTTCTTCCTAAGGGAAAAGCCGTGAAAGCAGCCATGTTGTGGCACTTCTGCACTCCCTTTGGGATGCCTTTGGCAGATGAAGTAAGCCTGGAACTCAGGGCTTCCTGGTTAAAGAAATCCAAGCCCTAGGCTGAACCCTAACCCTAACCCTAGGCAGATAAATCAGCCTAGGTATAGGGATGGTGCCAAGGAAAAAGCTGTGAAAGCTGCCATGTTGTTGCACTTTTGTACTCCCCTTGGGATGCCTTGAACAGCTGCAGTGTGCCTGGAGCCCAGGGCTTCCCAGTTTCAAAAATCCTAGCCCTAGGCCTAAGCCTAACAGTAACCCTGGGAAAGTATGTCAGCCTGGTGTTAGGCTTCTTGCCAAGGAAAAAGCCGTGAAAGCAGCCATGTTGTGGCACTTTTGCACTCCCTTTTGGATGCCTTTCACAGCTCCAGTGTGCCTGGAACTCAGGGCTTCCTGCTTTTAAAAATCCTAGCCCTAGGCCGAACCCCAACCCTAAGACGAGAAAGGCAAATCAGCCAGGAATTAGGCATGTCCCCAAGGAAAAAGCTGTGGAGGCAGGCATGTTGTGGTACTTTTGCGCTCTTCTTGGCTAGTCCTTCGCAGCTGCTGTGTTCTTGGAACTCAGGGCTTTCTGGTTAATAGAGCCCTTACCCTAGGCGTAACTCAAACCTTAACCCTAGGAAGGAAAATCAGCCTATGGTTTGGGATGGTCTCATGGAAATATCAGTGGTGGCAGCCAAGTTGCGTCACTTTTGCGCTCCCCTTGGGATGCCTTTTGCAGCTGCAGTGTGCCTGGAGCCCAGGGCTTCCTGGTTTTAAAAGTCCTAGGCCTAAGCCTAACAGTAACCCTAGGAAGGTAAATCAGCCGGGTATTAGGGTTCTTCCTAAGGGAAAAGCCGTGAAAGCAGCCATGTTGTGGCACTTCTGCACTCCCTTTGGGATGCCTTTGGCAGATGAAGTAAGCCTGGAACTCAGGGCTTCCTGGTTAAAAAAATTCAAGCCCTAGGCTGAACCCTAACCCTAACCCTAGGCAGATAAATCAGCCTAGGTATAGGGATGGTGCCAAGGAAAAAGCTGTGAAAGCTGCCATGTTGTTGCACTTTTGTACTCCCCTTGGGATGCCTTGAACAGCTGCAGTGTGCCTGGAGCCCAGGGCTTCCTAGTTTTAAAAATCCTAGCCCTAGGCCTAAGCCTAACAGTAACCCTGGGAAAGTATGTCAGCCTGGTGTTAGGCTTCTTGCCAAGGAAAAAGCCGTGAAAGCAGCCATGTTGTGGCACTTTTGCACTCCCTTTTGGATGCCTTTCACAGCTCCAGTGTGCCTGGAACTCAGGGCTTCCTGCTTTTAAAAATCCTAGCCCTAGGCCGAACCCCAACCCTAAGACGAGAAAGGCAAATCAGCCAGGAATTAGGCATGTCCCCAAGGAAAAAGCTGTGGAGGCAGGCATGTTGTGCTACTTTTGCGCTCTTCTTGGCTAGTCCTTCGCAGCTGCTGTGTTCTTGGAACTCAGGGCTTTCTGGTTAATAGAGCCCTTACCCTAGGCGTAACTCAAACCTTAACCCTAGGAAGGAAAATCAGCCTATGGTTCGGGATGGTCTCATGGAAATATCAGTGGTGGCAGCCAAGTTGCGTCACTTTTGCGCTCCCCTTGGGATGCCTTTTGCAGCTGCAGTGTGCCTGGAGCCCAGGGCTTCCTGGTTTTAAAAGTCCTAGGCCTAAGCCTAACAGTAACCCTAGGAAGGTAAATCAGCCGGGTATTAGGGTTCTTCCTAAGGGAAAAGCCGTGAAAGCAGCCATGTTGTGGCACTTCTGCACTCCCTTTGGGATGCCTTTGGCAGATGAAGTAAGCCTGGAACTCAGGGCTTCCTGGTTAAAGAAATCCAAGCCCTAGGCTGAACCCTAACCCTAGGCAGATAAATCAGCCTAGGTATAGGGATGATGCCAAGGAAAAAGCTGTGAAAGCTGCCATGTTGTTGCACTTTTGTACTCCCATTGGGATGCCTTGAACAGCTGCAGTGTGCCTGGAGCCCAGGGCTTCCCAGTTTCAAAAATCCTAGCCCTAGGCCTAAGCCTAACAGTAACCCTGGGAAAGTATGTCAGCCTGGTGTTAGGCTTCTTGCCAAGGAAAAAGCCGTGAAAGCAGCCATGTTGTGGCACTTTTGCACTCCCTTTTGGATGCCTTTCACAGCTCCAGTGTGCCTGGAACTCAGGGCTTCCTGCTTTTAAAAATCCTAGCCCTAGGCCGAACCCCAACCCTAAGACGAGAAAGGCAAATCAGCCAGGAATTAGGCATGTCCCCAAGGAAAAAGCTGTGGAGGCAGGCATGTTGTGGTACTTTTGCGCTCTTCTTGGCTAGTCCTTCGCAGCTGCTGTGTTCTTGGAACTCAGGGCTTTCTGGTTAATAGAACCCTTACCCTAGGCGTAACTCAAACCTTAACCCTAGGAAGGAAAATCAACCTATGGTTCGGGATGGTCTCATGGAAATATCAGTGGTGGCAGCCAAGTTGCGTCACTTTTGCGCTCCCCTTGGGATGCCTTTTGCAGCTGAAGTGTGCCTGGAGCCCAGGGCTTCCTGGTTTTAAAAGTCCTAGGCCTAAGCCTAACAGTAACCCTAGGAAGGTAAATCAGCCGGGTATTAGGGTTCTTCCTAAGGGAAAAGCCGTGAAAGCAGCCATGTTGTGGCACTTCTGCACTCCCTTTGGGATGCCTTTGGCAGATGAAGTAAGCCTGGAACTCAGGGCTTCCTGGTTAAAAAAATTCAAGCCCTAGGCTGAACCCTAACCCTAACCCTAGGCAGATAAATCAGCCTAGGTATAGGGATGGTGCCAAGGAAAAAGCTGTGAAAGCTGCCATGTTGTTGCACTTTTGTACTCCCCTTGGGATGCCTTGAACAGCTGCAGTGTGCCTGGAGCTAAGGGCTTCCTAGTTTCAAAAATCCTAGCCCTAGGCCTAAGCCTAACAGTAACCCTGGGAAAGTAAATCAGCCTGATGTTAGGCTTCTTGCCAAGGAAAAAGCCGTGAAAGCAGCCATGTTGTGGCACTTTTGCACTCCCTTTTGGATGCCTTTCACAGCTCCAGTGTGCCTGGAACTCAGGGCTTCCTGCTTTTAAAAATCCTAGCCCTAGGCCGAACCCCAACCCTAAGACGAGAAAGGCAAATCAGCCAGGAATTAGGCATGTCCCCAAGGAAAAAGCTGTGGAGGCAGGCATGTTGTGGTACTTTTGCGCTCTTCTTGGCTAGTCCTTCGCAGCTGCTGTGTTCTTGGAACTCAGGGCTTTCTGGTTAATAGAGCCCTTACCCTAGGCGTAACTCAAACCTTAACCCTAGGAAGGAAAATCAGCCTATGGTTCGGGATGGTCTCATGGAAATATCAGTGGTGGCAGCCAAGTTGCGTCACTTTTGCGCTCCCCTTGGGATGCCTTTTGCAGCTGCAGTGTGCCTGGAGCCCAGGGCTTCCTGGTTTTAAAAGTCCTAGGCCTAAGCCTAACAGTAACCCTAGGAAGGTAAATCAGCCGGGTATTAGGGTTCTTCCTAAGGGAAAAGCCGTGAAAGCAGCCATGTTGTGGCACTTCTGCACTCCCTTTGGGATGCCTTTGGCAGATGAAGTAAGCCTGGAACTCAGGGCTTCCTGGTTAAAGAAATCCAAGCCCTAGGCTGAACCCTAACCCTAGGCAGATAAATCAGCCTAGGTATAGGGATGGTGCCAAGGAAAAAGCTGTGAAAGCTGCCATGTTGTTGCACTTTTGTACTCCCCTTGGGATGCCTTGAACAGCTGCAGTGTGCCTGGAGCCCAGGGCTTCCCAGTTTCAAAAATCCTAGCCCTAGGCCTAAGCCTAACAGTAACCCTGGGAAAGTATGTCAGCCTGGTGTTAGGCTTCTTGCCAAGGAAAAAGCCGTGAAAGCAGCCATGTTGTGGCACTTTTGCACTCCCTTTTGGATGCCTTTCACAGCTCCAGTGTGCCTGGAACTCAGGGCTTCCTGCTTTTAAAAATCCTAGCCCTAGGCCGAACCCCAACCCTAAGACGAGAAAGGCAAATCAGCCAGGAATTAGGCATGTCCCCAAGGAAAAAGCTGTGGAGGCAGGCATGTTGTGGTACTTTTGCGCTCTTCTTGGCTAGTCCTTCGCAGCTGCTGTGTTCTTTGAACTCAGGGCTTTCTGGTTAATAGAGCCCTTACCCTAGGCGTAACTCAAACCTTAAGCCTAGGAAGGAAAATCAACCTATGGTTCGGGATGGTCTCATGGAAATATCAGTGGTGGCAGCCAAGTTGCGTCACTTTTGCGCTCCCCTTGGGATGCCTTTCGCAGCTGCAGTGTGCCTGGAGCCCAGGGCTTCCTGGTTTTAAAAGTCCTAGGCCTAAGCCTAACAGTAACCCTAGGAAGGTAAATCAGCCGGGTATTAGGGTTCTTCCTAAGGGAAAAGCCGTGAAAGCAGCCATGTTGTGGCACTTCTGCACTCCCTTTGGGATGCCTTTGGCAGATGAAGTAAGCCTGGAACTCAGGGCTTCCTGGTTAAAGAAATCCAAGCCCTAGGCTGAACCCTAACCCTAACCCTAGGCAGATAAATCAGCCTAGGTATAGGGATGGTGCCAAGGAAAAAGCTGTGAAAGCTGCCATGTTGTTGCACTTTTGTACTCCCCTTGGGATGCCTTGAACAGCTGCAGTGTGCCTGGAGCTAAGGGCTTCCTAGTTTCAAAAATCCTAGCCCTAGGCCTAAGCCTAACAGTAAGCCTGGGAAAGTAAATCAGCCTGATGTTAGGCTTCTTGCCAAGGAAAAAGCCGTGAAAGCAGCCATGTTGTGGCACTTTTGCACTCCCTTTTGGATGCCTTTCACAGCTCCAGTGTGCCTGGAACTCAGGGCTTCCTGCTTTTAAAAATCCTAGCCCTAGGCCGAACCCCAACCCTAAGACGAGAAAGGCAAATCAGCCAGGAATTAGGCATGTCCCCAAGGAAAAAGCTGTGGAGGCAGGCATGTTGTGGTACTTTTGCGCTCTTCTTGGCTAGTCCTTCGCAGCTGCTGTGTTCTTGGAACTCAGGGCTTTCTGGTTAATATAACCCTTACCCTAGGTGTAACTCAAACCTTAACCCTAGGAAGGAAAATCAACCTATGGTTCGGGATGGTCTCATGGAAATATCAGTGGTGGCAGCCAAGTTGCGTCACTTTTGCGCTCCCCTTGGGATGCCTTTTGCAGCTGCAGTGTGCCTGGAGCCCAGGGCTTCCTGGTTTTAAAAGTCCTAGGCCTAAGCCTAACAGTAACCCTAGGAAGGTAAATCAGCCGGGTATTAGGGTTCTTCCTAAGGGAAAAGCCGTGAAAGCAGCCATGTTGTGGCACTTCTGCACTCCCTTTGGGATGCCTTTGGCAGATGAAGTAAGCCTGGAACTCAGGGCTTCCTGGTTAAAGAAATCCAAGCCCTAGGCTGAACCCTAACCCTAACCCTAGGCAGATAAATCAGCCTAGGTATAGGGATGGTGCCAAGGAAAAAGCTGCGAAAGCTGCCATGTTGTTGCACTTTTGTACTCCCCTTGGGATGCCTTGAACAGCTGCAGTGTGCCTGGAGCCCAGGGCTTCCCAGTTTCAAAAATCCTAGCCCTAGGCCTAAGCCTAACAGTAACCCTGGGAAAGTATGTCAGCCTGGTGTTAGGCTTCTTGCCAAGGAAAAAGCCGTGAAAGCAGCCATGTTGTGGCACTTTTGCACTCCCTTTTGGATGCCTTTCACAGCTCCAGTGTGCCTGGAACTCAGGGCTTCCTGCTTTTAAAAATCCTAGCCCTAGGCCGAACCCCAACCCTAAGACGAGAAAGGCAAATCAGCCAGGAATTAGGCATGTCCCCAAGGAAAAAGCTGTGGAGGCAGGCATGTTGTGGTACTTTTGCGCTCTTCTTGGCTAGTCCTTCGCAGCTGCTGTGTTCTTGGAACTCAGGGCTTTCTGGTTAATAGAGCCCTTACCCTAGGCGTAACTCAAACCTTAACCCTAGGAAGGAAAATCAGCCTATGGTTTGGGATGGTCTCATGGAAATATCAGTGGTGGCAGCCAAGTTGCGTCACTTTTGCGCTCCCCTTGGGATGCCTTTTGCAGCTGCAGTGTGCCTGGAGCCCAGGGCTTCCTGGTTTTAAAAGTCCTAGGCCTAAGCCTAACAGTAACCCTAGGAAGGTAAATCAGCCGGGTATTAGGGTTCTTCCTAAGGGAAAAGCCGTGAAAGCAGCCATGTTGTGGCACTTCTGCACTCCCTTTGGGATGCCTTTGGCAGATGAAGTAAGCCTGGAACTCAGGGCTTCCTGGTTAAAAAAATTCAAGCCCTAGGCTGAACCCTAACCCTAACCCTAGGCAGATAAATCAGCCTAGGTATAGGGATGGTGCCAAGGAAAAAGCTGTGAAAGCTGCCATGTTGTTGCACTTTTGTACTCCCATTGGGATGCCTTGAACAGCTGCAGTGTGCCTGGAGCCCAGGGCTTCCCAGTTTCAAAAATCCTAGCCCTAGGCCTAAGCCTAACAGTAACCCTGGGAAAGTATGTCAGCCTGGTGTTAGGCTTCTTGCCAAGGAAAAAGCCGTGAAAGCAGCCATGTTGTGGCACTTTTGCACTCCCTTTTGGATGCCTTTCACAGCTCCAGTGTGCCTGGAACTCAGGGCTTCCTGCTTTTAAAAATCCTAGCCCTAGGCCGAACCCCAACCCTAAGACGAGAAAGGCAAATCAGCCAGGAATTAGGCATGTCCCCAAGGAAAAAGCTGTGGAGGCAGGCATGTTGTGGTACTTTTGCGCTCTTCTTGGCTAGTCCTTCGCAGCTGCTGTGTTCTTGGAACTCAGGGCTTTCTGGTTAATAGAGCCCTTACCCTAGGCGTAACTCAAACCTTAACCCTAGGAAGGAAAATCAGCCTATGGTTCGGGATGGTCTCATGGAAATATCAGTGGTGGCAGCCAAGTTGCGTCACTTTTGCGCTCCCCTTGGGATGCCTTTCGCAGCTGCAGTGTGCCTGGAGCCCAGGGCTTCCTGGTTTTAAAAGTCCTAGGCCTAAGCCTAACAGTAACCCTAGGAAGGTAAATCAGCCGGGTATTAGGGTTCTTCCTAAGGGAAAAGCCGTGAAAGCAGCCATGTTGTGGCACTTCTGCACTCCCTTTGGGATGCCTTTGGCAGATGAAGTAAGCCTGGAACTCAGGGCTTCCTGGTTAAAGAAATCCAAGCCCTAGGCTGAACCCTAACCCTAACCCTAGGCAGATAAATCAGCCTAGGTATAGGGATGGTGCCAAGGAAAAAGCTGTGAAAGCTGCCATGTTGTTGCACTTTTGTACTCCCCTTGGGATGCCTTGAACAGCTGCAGTGTGCCTGGAGCCCAGGGCTTCCCAGTTTCAAAAATCCTAGCCCTAGGCCTAAGCCTAACAGTAACCCTGGGAAAGTATGTCAGCCTGGTGTTAGGCTTCTTGCCAAGGAAAAAGCCGTGAAAGCAGCCATGTTGTGGCACTTTTGCACTCCCTTTTGGATGCCTTTCACAGCTCCAGTGTGCCTGGAACTCAGGGCTTCCTGCTTTTAAAAATCCTAGCCCTAGGCCGAACCCCAACCCTAAGACGAGAAAGGCAAATCAGCCAGGAATTAGGCATGTCCCCAAGGAAAAAGCTGTGGAGGCAGGCATGTTGTGGTACTTTTGCGCTCTTCTTGGCTAGTCCTTCGCAGCTGCTGTGTTCTTGGAACTCAGGGCTTTCTGGTTAATAGAGCCCTTACCCTAGGCGTAACTCAAACCTTAACCCTAGGAAGGAAAATCAGCCTATGGTTTGGGATGGTCTCATGGAAATATCAGTGGTGGCAGCCAAGTTGCGTCACTTTTGCGCTCCCCTTGGGATGCCTTTTGCAGCTGCAGTGTGCCTGGAGCCCAGGGCTTCCTGGTTAAAAAAATTCAAGCCCTAGGCTGAACCCTAACCCTAACCCTAGGCAGATAAATCAGCCTAGGTATAGGGATGGTGCCAAGGAAAAAGCTGTGAAAGCTGCCATGTTGTTGCACTTTTGTACTCCCCTTGGGATGCCTTGAACAGCTGCAGTGTGCCTGGAGCCCAGGGCTTCCTAGTTTTAAAAATCCTAGCCCTAGGCCTAAGCCTAACAGTAACCCTGGGAAAGTATGTCAGCCTGGTGTTAGGCTTCTTGCCAAGGAAAAAGCCGTGAAAGCAGCCATGTTGTGGCACTTTTGCACTCCCTTTTGGATGCCTTTCACAGCTGCAGTGTGCCTGGAACTCAGGGCTTCCTGCTTTTAAAAATCCTAGCCCTAGGCCGAACCCCAACCCTAAGACGAGAAAGGCAAATCAGCCAGGAATTAGGCATGTCCCCAAGGAAAAAGCTGTGGAGGCAGGCATGTTGTGGTACTTTTGCGCTCTTCTTGGCTAGTCCTTCGCAGCTGCTGTGTTCTTGGAACTCAGGGCTTTCTGGTTAATAGAGCCCTTACCCTAGGCGTAACTCAAACCTTAACCCTAGGAAGGAAAATCAGCCTATGGTTCGGGATGGTCTCATGGAAATATCAGTGGTGGCAGCCAAGTTGCGTCACTTTTGCGCTCCCCTTGGGATGCCTTTTGCAGCTGCAGTGTGCCTGGAGCCCAGGGCTTCCTGGTTTTAAAAGTCCTAGGCCTAAGCCTAACAGTAACCCTAGGAAGGTAAATCAGCCGGGTATTAGGGTTCTTCCTAAGGGAAAAGCCGTGAAAGCAGCCATGTTGTGGCACTTCTGCACTCCCTTTGGGATGCCTTTGGCAGATGAAGTAAGCCTGGAACTCAGGGCTTCCTGGTTAAAGAAATCCAAGCCCTAGGCTGAACCCTAACCCTAGGCAGATAAATCAGCCTAGGTATAGGGATGGTGCCAAGGAAAAAGCTGTGAAAGCTGCCATGTTGTTGCACTTTTGTACTCCCATTGGGATGCCTTGAACAGCTGCAGTGTGCCTGGAGCCCAGGGCTTCCCAGTTTCAAAAATCCTAGCCCTAGGCCTAAGCCTAACAGTAACCCTGGGAAAGTATGTCAGCCTGGTGTTAGGCTTCTTGCCAAGGAAAAAGCCGTGAAAGCAGCCATGTTGTGGCACTTTTGCACTCCCTTTTGGATGCCTTTCACAGCTCCAGTGTGCCTGGAACTCAGGGCTTCCTGCTTTTAAAAATCCTAGCCCTAGGCCGAACCCCAACCCTAAGACGAGAAAGGCAAATCAGCCAGGAATTAGGCATGTCCCCAAGGAAAAAGCTGTGGAGGCAGGCATGTTGTGGTACTTTTGCGCTCTTCTTGGCTAGTCCTTCGCAGCTGCTGTGTTCTTGGAACTCAGGGCTTTCTGGTTAATAGAGCCCTTACCCTAGGCGTAACTCAAACCTTAAGCCTAGGAAGGAAAATCAACCTATGGTTCGGGATGGTCTCATGGAAATATCAGTGGTGGCAGCCAAGTTGCGTCACTTTTGCGCTCCCCTTGGGATGCCTTTCGCAGCTGCAGTGTGCCTGGAGCCCAGGGCTTCCTGGTTTTAAAAGTCCTAGGCCTAAGCCTAACAGTAACCCTAGGAAGGTAAATCAGCCGGGTATTAGGGTTCTTCCTAAGGGAAAAGCCGTGAAAGCAGCCATGTTGTGGCACTTCTGCACTCCCTTTGGGATGCCTTTGGCAGATGAAGTAAGCCTGGAACTCAGGGCTTCCTGGTTAAAGAAATCCAAGCCCTAGGCTGAACCCTAACCCTAACCCTAGGCAGATAAATCAGCCTAGGTATAGGGATGGTGCCAAGGAAAAAGCTGCGAAAGCTGCCATGTTGTTGCACTTTTGTACTCCCCTTGGGATGCCTTGAACAGCTGCAGTGTGCCTGGAGCCCAGGGCTTCCCAGTTTCAAAAATCCTAGCCCTAGGCCTAAGCCTAACAGTAACCCTGGGAAAGTATGGTGTTAGGCTTCTTGCCAAGGAAAAAGCCGTGAAAGCAGCCATGTTGTGGCACTTTTGCACTCCCTTTTGGATGCCTTTCACAGCTCCAGTGTGCCTGGAACTCAGGGCTTCCTGCTTTTAAAAATCCTAGCCCTAGGCCGAACCCCAACCCTAAGACGAGAAAGGCAAATCAGCCAGGAATTAGGCATGTCCCCAAGGAAAAAGCTGTGGAGGCAGGCATGTTGTGGTACTTTTGCGCTCTTCTTGGCTAGTCCTTCGCAGCTGCTGTGTTCTTGGAACTCAGGGCTTTCTGGTTAATAGAGCCCTTACCCTAGGCGTAACTCAAACCTTAACCCTAGGAAGGAAAATCAGCCTATGGTTTGGGATGGTCTCATGGAAATATCAGTGGTGGCAGCCAAGTTGCGTCACTTTTGCGCTCCCCTTGGGATGCCTTTTGCAGCTGCAGTGTGCCTGGAGCCCAGGGCTTCCTGGTTTTAAAAGTCCTAGGCCTAAGCCTAACAGTAACCCTAGGAAGGTAAATCAGCCGGGTATTAGGGTTCTTCCTAAGGGAAAAGCCGTGAAAGCAGCCATGTTGTGGCACTTCTGCACTCCCTTTGGGATGCCTTTGGCAGATGAAGTAAGCCTGGAACTCAGGGCTTCCTGGTTAAAAAAATTCAAGCCCTAGGCTGAACCCTAACCCTAACCCTAGGCAGATAAATCAGCCTAGGTATAGGGATGGTGCCAAGGAAAAAGCTGTGAAAGCTGCCATGTTGTTGCACTTTTGTACTCCCCTTGGGATGCCTTGAACAGCTGCAGTGTGCCTGGAGCCCAGGGCTTCCTAGTTTTAAAAATCCTAGCCCTAGGCCTAAGCCTAACAGTAACCCTGGGAAAGTATGTCAGCCTGGTGTTAGGCTTCTTGCCAAGGAAAAAGCCGTGAAAGCAGCCATGTTGTGGCACTTTTGCACTCCCTTTTGGATGCCTTTCACAGCTGCAGTGTGCCTGGAACTCAGGGCTTCCTGCTTTTAAAAATCCTAGCCCTAGGCCGAACCCCAACCCTAAGACGAGAAAGGCAAATCAGCCAGGAATTAGGCATGTCCCCAAGGAAAAAGCTGTGGAGGCAGGCATGTTGTGGTACTTTTGCGCTCTTCTTGGCTAGTCCTTCGCAGCTGCTGTGTTCTTGGAACTCAGGGCTTTCTGGTTAATAGAGCCCTTACCCTAGGCGTAACTCAAACCTTAACCCTAGGAAGGAAAATCAGCCTATGGTTCGGGATGGTCTCATGGAAATATCAGTGGTGGCAGCCAAGTTGCGTCACTTTTGCGCTCCCCTTGGGATGCCTTTCGCAGCTGCAGTGTGCCTGGAGCCCAGGGCTTCCTGGTTTTAAAAGTCCTAGGCCTAAGCCTAACAGTAACCCTAGGAAGGTAAATCAGCCGGGTATTAGGGTTCTTCCTAAGGGAAAAGCCGTGAAAGCAGCCATGTTGTGGCACTTCTGCACTCCCTTTGGGATGCCTTTGGCAGATGAAGTAAGCCTGGAACTCAGGGCTTCCTGGTTAAAGAAATCCAAGCCCTAGGCTGAACCCTAACCCTAACCCTAGGCAGATAAATCAGCCTAGGTATAGGGATGGTGCCAAGGAAAAAGCTGTGAAAGCTGCCATGTTGTTGCACTTTTGTACTCCCCTTGGGATGCCTTGAACAGCTGCAGTGTGCCTGGAGCCCAGGGCTTCCCAGTTTCAAAAATCCTAGCCCTAGGCCTAAGCCTAACAGTAACCCTGGGAAAGTATGTCAGCCTGGTGTTAGGCTTCTTGCCAAGGAAAAAGCCGTGAAAGCAGCCATGTTGTGGCACTTTTGCACTCCCTTTTGGATGCCTTTCACAGCTGCAGTGTGCCTGGAACTCAGGGCTTCCTGCTTTTAAAAATCCTAGCCCTAGGCCGAACCCCAACCCTAAGACGAGAAAGGCAAATCAGCCAGGAATTAGGCATGTCCCCAAGGAAAAAGCTGTGGAGGCAGGCATGTTGTGGTACTTTTGCGCTCTTCTTGGCTAGTCCTTCGCAGCTGCTGTGTTCTTGGAACTCAGGGCTTTCTGGTTAATAGAGCCCTTACCCTAGGCGTAACTCAAACCTTAACCCTAGGAAGGAAAATCAGCCTATGGTTTGGGATGGTCTCATGGAAATATCAGTGGTGGCAGCCAAGTTGCGTCACTTTTGCGCTCCCCTTGGGATGCCTTTTGCAGCTGCAGTGTGCCTGGAGCCCAGGGCTTCCTGGTTAAAAAAATTCAAGCCCTAGGCTGAACCCTAACCCTAACCCTAGGCAGATAAATCAGCCTAGGTATAGGGATGGTGCCAAGGAAAAAGCTGTGAAAGCTGCCATGTTGTTGCACTTTTGTACTCCCCTTGGGATGCCTTGAACAGCTGCAGTGTGCCTGGAGCCCAGGGCTTCCTAGTTTTAAAAATCCTAGCCCTAGGCCTAAGCCTAACAGTAACCCTGGGAAAGTATGTCAGCCTGGTGTTAGGCTTCTTGCCAAGGAAAAAGCCGTGAAAGCAGCCATGTTGTGGCACTTTTGCACTCCCTTTTGGATGCCTTTCACAGCTGCAGTGTGCCTGGAACTCAGGGCTTCCTGCTTTTAAAAATCCTAGCCCTAGGCCGAACCCCAACCCTAAGACGAGAAAGGCAAATCAGCCAGGAATTAGGCATGTCCCCAAGGAAAAAGCTGTGGAGGCAGGCATGTTGTGGTACTTTTGCGCTCTTCTTGGCTAGTCCTTCGCAGCTGCTGTGTTCTTGGAACTCAGGGCTTTCTGGTTAATAGAGCCCTTACCCTAGGCGTAACTCAAACCTTAACCCTAGGAAGGAAAATCAGCCTATGGTTCGGGATGGTCTCATGGAAATATCAGTGGTGGCAGCCAAGTTGCGTCACTTTTGCGCTCCCCTTGGGATGCCTTTCGCAGCTGCAGTGTGCCTGGAGCCCAGGGCTTCCTGGTTTTAAAAGTCCTAGGCCTAAGCCTAACAGTAACCCTAGGAAGGTAAATCAGCCGGGTATTAGGGTTCTTCCTAAGGGAAAAGCCGTGAAAGCAGCCATGTTGTGGCACTTCTGCACTCCCTTTGGGATGCCTTTGGCAGATGAAGTAAGCCTGGAACTCAGGGCTTCCTGGTTAAAGAAATCCAAGCCCTAGGCTGAACCCTAACCCTAACCCTAGGCAGATAAATCAGCCTAGGTATAGGGATGGTGCCAAGGAAAAAGCTGTGAAAGCTGCCATGTTGTTGCACTTTTGTACTCCCCTTGGGATGCCTTGAACAGCTGCAGTGTGCCTGGAGCCCAGGGCTTCCCAGTTTCAAAAATCCTAGCCCTAGGCCTAAGCCTAACAGTAACCCTGGGAAAGTATGTCAGCCTGGTGTTAGGCTTCTTGCCAAGGAAAAAGCCGTGAAAGCAGCCATGTTGTGGCACTTTTGCACTCCCTTTTGGATGCCTTTCACAGCTGCAGTGTGCCTGGAACTCAGGGCTTCCTGCTTTTAAAAATCCTAGCCCTAGGCCGAACCCCAACCCTAAGACGAGAAAGGCAAATCAGCCAGGAATTAGGCATGTCCCCAAGGAAAAAGCTGTGGAGGCAGGCATGTTGTGGTACTTTTGCGCTCTTCTTGGCTAGTCCTTCGCAGCTGCTGTGTTCTTGGAACTCAGGGCTTTCTGGTTAATAGAGCCCTTACCCTAGGCGTAACTCAAACCTTAACCCTAGGAAGGAAAATCAGCCTATGGTTTGGGATGGTCTCATGGAAATATCAGTGGTGGCAGCCAAGTTGCGTCACTTTTGCGCTCCCCTTGGGATGCCTTTTGCAGCTGCAGTGTGCCTGGAGCCCAGGGCTTCCTGGTTAAAAAAATTCAAGCCCTAGGCTGAACCCTAACCCTAACCCTAGGCAGATAAATCAGCCTAGGTATAGGGATGGTGCCAAGGAAAAAGCTGTGAAAGCTGCCATGTTGTTGCACTTTTGTACTCCCCTTGGGATGCCTTGAACAGCTGCAGTGTGCCTGGAGCCCAGGGCTTCCTAGTTTTAAAAATCCTAGCCCTAGGCCTAAGCCTAACAGTAACCCTGGGAAAGTATGTCAGCCTGGTGTTAGGCTTCTTGCCAAGGAAAAAGCCGTGAAAGCAGCCATGTTGTGGCACTTTTGCACTCCCTTTTGGATGCCTTTCACAGCTGCAGTGTGCCTGGAACTCAGGGCTTCCTGCTTTTAAAAATCCTAGCCCTAGGCCGAACCCCAACCCTAAGACGAGAAAGGCAAATCAGCCAGGAATTAGGCATGTCCCCAAGGAAAAAGCTGTGGAGGCAGGCATGTTGTGGTACTTTTGCGCTCTTCTTGGCTAGTCCTTCGCAGCTGCTGTGTTCTTGGAACTCAGGGCTTTCTGGTTAATAGAGCCCTTACCCTAGGCGTAACTCAAACCTTAACCCTAGGAAGGAAAATCAGCCTATGGTTCGGGATGGTCTCATGGAAATATCAGTGGTGGCAGCCAAGTTGCGTCACTTTTGCGCTCCCCTTGGGATGCCTTTTGCAGCTGCAGTGTGCCTGGAGCCCAGGGCTTCCTGGTTTTAAAAGTCCTAGGCCTAAGCCTAACAGTAACCCTAGGAAGGTAAATCAGCCGGGTATTAGGGTTCTTCCTAAGGGAAAAGCCGTGAAAGCAGCCATGTTGTGGCACTTCTGCACTCCCTTTGGGATGCCTTTGGCAGATGAAGTAAGCCTGGAACTCAGGGCTTCCTGGTTAAAGAAATCCAAGCCCTAGGCTGAACCCTAACCCTAGGCAGATAAATCAGCCTAGGTATAGGGATGGTGCCAAGGAAAAAGCTGTGAAAGCTGCCATGTTGTTGCACTTTTGTACTCCCATTGGGATGCCTTGAACAGCTGCAGTGTGCCTGGAGCCCAGGGCTTCCTAGTTTCAAAAATCCTAGCCCTAGGCCTAAGCCTAACAGTAACCCTGGGAAAGTATGTCAGCCTGGTGTTAGGCTTCTTGCCAAGGAAAAAGCCGTGAAAGCAGCCATGTTGTGGCACTTTTGCACTCCCTTTTGGATGCCTTTCACAGCTCCAGTGTGCCTGGAACTCAGGGCTTCCTGCTTTTAAAAATCCTAGCCCTAGGCCGAACCCCAACCCTAAGACGAGAAAGGCAAATCAGCCAGGAATTAGGCATGTCCCCAAGGAAAAAGCTGTGGAGGCAGGCATGTTGTGGTACTTTTGCGCTCTTCTTGGCTAGTCCTTCGCAGCTGCTGTGTTCTTGGAACTCAGGGCTTTCTGGTTAATAGAGCCCTTACCCTAGGCGTAACTCAAACCTTAAGCCTAGGAAGGAAAATCAACCTATGGTTCGGGATGGTCTCATGGAAATATCAGTGGTGGCAGCCAAGTTGCGTCACTTTTGCGCTCCCCTTGGGATGCCTTTCGCAGCTGCAGTGTGCCTGGAGCCCAGGGCTTCCTGGTTTTAAAAGTCCTAGGCCTAAGCCTAACAGTAACCCTAGGAAGGTAAATCAGCCGGGTATTAGGGTTCTTCCTAAGGGAAAAGCCGTGAAAGCAGCCATGTTGTGGCACTTCTGCACTCCCTTTGGGATGCCTTTGGCAGATGAAGTAAGCCTGGAACTCAGGGCTTCCTGGTTAAAGAAATCCAAGCCCTAGGCTGAACCCTAACCCTAACCCTAGGCAGATAAATCAGCCTAGGTATAGGGATGGTGCCAAGGAAAAAGCTGCGAAAGCTGCCATGTTGTTGCACTTTTGTACTCCCCTTGGGATGCCTTGAACAGCTGCAGTGTGCCTGGAGCTAAGGGCTTCCTAGATTCAAAAATCCTAGCCCTAGGCCTAAGCCTAACAGTAACCCTGGGAAAGTAAATCAGCCTGATGTTAGGCTTCTTGCCAAGGAAAAAGCCGTGAAAGCAGCCATGTTGTGGCACTTTTGCACTCCCTTTTGGATGCCTTTCACAGCTCCAGTGTGCCTGGAACTCAGGGCTTCCTGCTTTTAAAAATCCTAGCCCTAGGCCGAACCCCAACCCTAAGACGAGAAAGGCAAATCAGCCAGGAATTAGGCATGTCCCCAAGGAAAAAGCTGTGGAGGCAGGCATGTTGTGGTACTTTTGCGCTCTTCTTGGCTAGTCCTTCGCAGCTGCTGTGTTCTTGGAACTCAGGGCTTTCTGGTTAATAGAGCCCTTACCCTAGGTGTAACTCAAACCTTAACCCTAGGAAGGAAAATCAACCTATGGTTCGGGATGGTCTCATGGAAATATCAGTGGTGGCAGCCAAGTTGCGTCACTTTTGCGCTCCCCTTGGGATGCCTTTTGCAGCTGCAGTGTGCCTGGAGCCCAGGGCTTCCTGGTTTTAAAAGTCCTAGGCCTAAGCCTAACAGTAACCCTAGGAAGGTAAATCAGCCGGGTATTAGGGTTCTTCCTAAGGGAAAAGCCGTGAAAGCAGCCATGTTGTGGCACTTCTGCACTCCCTTTGGGATGCCTTTGGCAGATGAAGTAAGCCTGGAACTCAGGGCTTCCTGGTTAAAGAAATCCAAGCCCTAGGCTGAACCCTAACCCTAACCCTAGGCAGATAAATCAGCCTAGGTATAGGGATGGTGCCAAGGAAAAAGCTGTGAAAGCTGCCATGTTGTTGCACTTTTGTACTCCCCTTGGGATGCCTTGAACAGCTGCAGTGTGCCTGGAGCCCAGGGCTTCCCAGTTTCAAAAATCCTAGCCCTAGGCCTAAGCCTAACAGTAACCCTGGGAAAGTATGTCAGCCTGGTGTTAGGCTTCTTGCCAAGGAAAAAGCCGTGAAAGCAGCCATGTTGTGGCACTTTTGCACTCCCTTTTGGATGCCTTTCACAGCTCCAGTGTGCCTGGAACTCAGGGCTTCCTGCTTTTAAAAATCCTAGCCCTAGGCCGAACCCCAACCCTAAGACGAGAAAGGCAAATCAGCCAGGAATTAGGCATGTCCCCAAGGAAAAAGCTGTGGAGGCAGGCATGTTGTGCTACTTTTGCGCTCTTCTTGGCTAGTCCTTCGCAGCTGCTGTGTTCTTGGAACTCAGGGCTTTCTGGTTAATAGAACTCTTACCCTAGGCGTAACTCAAACCTTAACCCTAGGAAGGAAAATCAGCCTATGGTTTGGGATGGTCTCATGGAAATATCAGTGGTGGCAGCCAAGTTGCGTCACTTTTGCGCTCCCCTTGGGATGCCTTTTGCAGCTGCAGTGTGCCTGGAGCCCAGGGCTTCCTGGTTTTAAAAGTCCTAGGCCTAAGCCTAACAGTAACCCTAGGAAGGTAAATCAGCCGGGTATTAGGGTTCTTCCTAAGGGAAAAGCCGTGAAAGCAGCCATGTTGTGGCACTTCTGCACTCCCTTTGGGATGCCTTTGGCAGATGAAGTAAGCCTGGAACTCAGGGCTTCCTGGTTAAAAAAATTCAAGCCCTAGGCTGAACCCTAACTCTAACCCTAGGCAGATAAATCAGCCTAGGTATAGGGATGGTGCCAAGGAAAAAGCTGTGAAAGCTGCCATGTTGTTGCACTTTTGTACTCCCCTTGGGATGCCTTGAACAGCTGCAGTGTGCCTGGAGCCCAGGGCTTCCTAGTTTTAAAAATCCTAGCCCTAGGCCTAAGCCTAACAGTAACCCTGGGAAAGTATGTCAGCCTGGTGTTAGGCTTCTTGCCAAGGAAAAAGCCGTGAAAGCAGCCATGTTGTGGCACTTTTGCACTCCCTTTTGGATGCCTTTCACAGCTCCAGTGTGCCTGGAACTCAGGGCTTCCTGCTTTTAAAAATCCTAGCCCTAGGCCGAACCCCAACCCTAAGACGAGAAAGGCAAATCAGCCAGGAATTAGGCATGTCCCCAAGGAAAAAGCTGTGGAGGCAGGCATGTTGTGGTACTTTTGCGCTCTTCTTGGCTAGTCCTTCGCAGCTGCTGTGTTCTTGGAACTCAGGGCTTTCTGGTTAATAGAGCCCTTACCCTAGGCGTAACTCAAACCTTAACCCTAGGAAGGAAAATCAGCCTATGGTTCGGGATGGTCTCATGGAAATATCAGTGGTGGCAGCCAAGTTGCGTCACTTTTGCGCTCCCCTTGGGATGCCTTTCGCAGCTGCAGTGTGCCTGGAGCCCAGGGCTTCCTGGTTTTAAAAGTCCTAGGCCTAAGCCTAACAGTAACCCTAGGAAGGTAAATCAGCCGGGTATTAGGGTTCTTCCTAAGGGAAAAGCCGTGAAAGCAGCCATGTTGTGGCACTTCTGCACTCCCTTTGGGATGCCTTTGGCAGATGAAGTAAGCCTGGAACTCAGGGCTTCCTGGTTAAAGAAATCCAAGCCCTAGGCTGAACCCTAACCCTAACCCTAGGCAGATAAATCAGCCTAGGTATAGGGATGGTGCCAAGGAAAAAGCTGTGAAAGCTGCCATGTTGTTGCACTTTTGTACTCCCCTTGGGATGCCTTGAACAGCTGCAGTGTGCCTGGAGCCCAGGGCTTCCCAGTTTCAAAAATCCTAGCCCTAGGCCTAAGCCTAACAGTAACCCTGGGAAAGTATGTCAGCCTGGTGTTAGGCTTCTTGCCAAGGAAAAAGCCGTGAAAGCAGCCATGTTGTGGCACTTTTGCACTCCCTTTTGGATGCCTTTCACAGCTCCAGTGTGCCTGGAACTCAGGGCTTCCTGCTTTTAAAAATCCTAGCCCTAGGCCGAACCCCAACCCTAAGACGAGAAAGGCAAATCAGCCAGGAATTAGGCATGTCCCCAAGGAAAAAGCTGTGGAGGCAGGCATGTTGTGGTACTTTTGCGCTCTTCTTGGCTAGTCCTTCGCAGCTGCTGTGTTCTTGGAACTCAGGGCTTTCTGGTTAATAGAGCCCTTACCCTAGGCGTAACTCAAACCTTAACCCTAGGAAGGAAAATCAGCCTATGGTTTGGGATGGTCTCATGGAAATATCAGTGGTGGCAGCCAAGTTGCGACACTTTTGCGCTCCCCTTGGGATGCCTTTTGCAGCTGCAGTGTGCCTGGAGCCCAGGGCTTCCTGGTTAAAAAAATTCAAGCCCTAGGCTGAACCCTAACCCTAACCCTAGGCAGATAAATCAGCCTAGGTATAGGGATGGTGCCAAGGAAAAAGCTGTGAAAGCTGCCATGTTGTTGCACTTTTGTACTCCCCTTGGGATGCCTTGAACAGCTGCAGTGTGCCTGGAGCCCAGGGCTTCCTAGTTTTAAAAATCCTAGCCCTAGGCCTAAGCCTAACAGTAACCCTGGGAAAGTATGTCAGCCTGGTGTTAGGCTTCTTGCCAAGGAAAAAGCCGTGAAAGCAGCCATGTTGTGGCACTTTTGCACTCCCTTTTGGATGCCTTTCACAGCTGCAGTGTGCCTGGAACTCAGGGCTTCCTGCTTTTAAAAATCCTAGCCCTAGGCCGAACCCCAACCCTAAGACGAGAAAGGCAAATCAGCCAGGAATTAGGCATGTCCCCAAGGAAAAAGCTGTGGAGGCAGGCATGTTGTGGTACTTTTGCGCTCTTCTTGGCTAGTCCTTCGCAGCTGCTGTGTTCTTGGAACTCAGGGCTTTCTGGTTAATAGAGCCCTTACCCTAGGCGTAACTCAAACCTTAACCCTAGGAAGGAAAATCAGCCTATGGTTCGGGATGGTCTCATGGAAATATCAGTGGTGGCAGCCAAGTTGCGTCACTTTTGCGCTCCCCTTGGGATGCCTTTCGCAGCTGCAGTGTGCCTGGAGCACAGGGCTTCCTGGTTTTAAAAGTCCTAGGCCTAAGCCTAACAGTAACCCTAGGAAGGTAAATCAGCCGGGTATTAGGGTTCTTCCTAAGGGAAAAGCCGTGAAAGCAGCCATGTTGTGGCACTTCTGCACTCCCTTTGGGATGCCTTTGGCAGATGAAGTAAGCCTGGAACTCAGGGCTTCCTGGTTAAAAAAATTCAAGCCCTAGGCTGAACCCTAACCCTAACCCTAGGCAGATAAATCAGCCTAGGTATAGGGATGGTGCCAAGGAAAAAGCTGTGAAAGCTGCCATGTTGTTGCACTTTTGTACTCCCCTTGGGATGCCTTGAACAGCTGCAGTGTGCCTGGAGCTAAGGGCTTCCTAGTTTCAAAAATCCTAGCCCTAGGCCTAAGCCTAACAGTAACCCTGGGAAAGTAAATCAGCCTGATGTTAGGCTTCTTGCCAAGGAAAAAGCCGTGAAAGCAGCCATGTTGTGGCACTTTTGCACTCCCTTTTGGATGCCTTTCACAGCTCCAGTGTGCCTGGAACTCAGGGCTTCCTGCTTTTAAAAATCCTAGCCCTAGGCCGAACCCCAACCCTAAGACGAGAAAGGCAAATCAGCCAGGAATTAGGCATGTCCCCAAGGAAAAAGCTGTGGAGGCAGGCATGTTGTGGTACTTTTGCGCTCTTCTTGGCTAGTCCTTCGCAGCTGCTGTGTTCTTGGAACTCAGGGCTTTCTGGTTAATAGAACCCTTACCCTAGGCGTAACTCAAACCTTAACCCTAGGAAGGAAAATCAGCCTATGGTTCGGGATGGTCTCATGGAAATATCAGTGGTGGCAGCCAAGTTGCGTCACTTTTGCGCTCCCCTTGGGATGCCTTTTGCAGCTGCAGTGTGCCTGGAGCCCAGGGCTTCCTGGTTTTAAAAGTCCTAGGCCTAAGCCTAACAGTAACCCTAGGAAGGTAAATCAGCCGGGTATTAGGGTTCTTCCTAAGGGAAAAGCCGTGAAAGCAGCCATGTTGTGGCACTTCTGCACTCCCTTTGGGATGCCTTTGGCAGATGAAGTAAGCCTGGAACTCAGGGCTTCCTGGTTAAAGAAATCACAGCCCTAGGCTGAACCCTAACCCTAACCCTAGGCAGATAAATCAGCCTAGGTATAGGGATGGTGCCAAGGAAAAAGCTGTGAAAGCTGCCATGTTGTTGCACTTTTGTACTCCCCTTGGGATGCCTTGAACAGCTGCAGTGTGCCTGGAGCCCAGGGCTTCCTAGTTTCAAAAATCCTAGCCCTAGGCGTAAGCCTAACAGTAACCCTGGGAAAGTATGTCAGCCTGGTGTTAGGCTTCTTGCCAAGGAAAAAGCCGTGAAAGCAGCCATGTTGTGGCACTTTTGCACTCCCTTTTGGATGCCTTTCACAGCTGCAGTGTGCCTGGAACTCAGGGCTTCCTGCTTTTAAAAATCCTAGCCCTAGGCCGAACCCCAACCCTAAGACGAGAAAGGCAAATCAGCCAGGAATTAGGCATGTCCCTAAGGAAAAAGCTGTGGAGGCAGGCATGTTGTGGTACTTTTGCGCTCTTCTTGGCTAGTCCTTCGCAGCTGCTGTGTTCTTGGAACTCAGGGCTTTCTGGTTAATAGAGCCCTTACCCTAGGCGTAACTCAAACCTTAACCCTAGGAAGGAAAATCAACCTATGGTTCGGGATGGTCTCATGGAAATATCAGTGGTGGCAGCCAAGTTGCGTCACTTTTGCGCTCCCCTTGGGATGCCTTTCGCAGCTGCAGTGTGCCTGGAGCCCAGGGCTTCCTGGTTTTAAAAGTCCTAGGCCTAAGCCTAACAGTAACCCTAGGAAGGAAAATCAGCCGGGTATTAGGGTTCTTCCTAAGGGAAAAGCCGTGAAAGCAGCCATGTTGTGGCACTTCTGCACTCCCTTTGGGATGCCTTTGGCAGATGAAGTAAGCCTGGAACTCAGGGCTTCCTGGTTAAAAAAATTCAAGCCCTAGGCTGAACCCTAACCCTAACCCTAGGCAGATAAATCAGCCTAGGTATAGGGATGGTGCCAAGGAAAAAGCTGTGAAAGCTGCCATGTTGTTGCACTTTTGTACTCCCCTTGGGATGCCTTGAACAGCTGCAGTGTGCCTGGAGCTAAGGGCTTCCTAGTTTCAAAAATCCTAGCCCTAGGCCTAAGCCTAACAGTAACCCTGGGAAAGTAAATCAGCCTGATGTTAGGCTTCTTGCCAAGGAAAAAGCCGTGAAAGCAGCCATGTTGTGGCACTTTTGCACTCCCTTTTGGATGCCTTTCACAGCTCCAGTGTGCCTGGAACTCAGGGCTTCCTGCTTTTAAAAATCCTAGCCCTAGGCCGAACCCCAACCCTAAGACGAGAAAGGCAAATCAGCCAGGAATTAGGCATGTCCACAAGGAAAAAGCTGTGGAGGCAGGCATGTTGTGGTACTTTTGCGCTCTTCTTGGCTAGTCCTTCGCAGCTGCTGTGTTCTTGGAACTCAGGGCTTTCTGGTTAATAGAACCCTTACCCTAGGCGTAACTCAAACCTTAACCCTAGGAAGGAAAATCAACCTATGGTTCGGGATGGTCTCATGGAAATATCAGTGGTGGCAGCCAAGTTGCGTCACTTTTGCGCTCCCCTTGGGATGCCTTTTGCAGCTGCAGTGTGCCTGGAGCCCAGGGCTTCCTGGTTTTAAAAGTCCTAGGCCTAAGCCTAACAGTAACCCTAGGAAGGTAAATCAGCCGGGTATTAGGGTTCTTCCTAAGGGAAAAGCCGTGAAAGCAGCCATGTTGTGGCACTTCTGCACTCCCTTTGGGATGCCTTTGGCAGATGAAGTAAGCCTGGAACTCAGGGCTTCCTGGTTAAAAAAATTCAAGCCCTAGGCTGAACCCTAACCCTAACCCTAGGCAGATAAATCAGCCTAGGTATAGGGATGGTGCCAAGGAAAAAGCTGTGAAAGCTGCCATGTTGTTGCACTTTTGTACTCCCCTTGGGATGCCTTGAACAGCTGCAGTGTGCCTGGAGCTAAGGGCTTCCTAGTTTCAAAAATCCTAGCCCTAGGCCTAAGCCTAACAGTAACCCTGGGAAAGTAAATCAGCCTGATGTTAGGCTTCTTGCCAAGGAAAAAGCCGTGAAAGCAGCCATGTTGTGGCACTTTTGCACTCCCTTTTGGATGCCTTTCACAGCTCCAGTGTGCCTGGAACTCAGGGCTTCCTGCTTTTAAAAATCCTAGCCCTAGGCCGAACCCCAACCCTAAGACGAGAAAGGCAAATCAGCCAGGAATTAGGCATGTCCCCAAGGAAAAAGCTGTGGAGGCAGGCATGTTGTGGTACTTTTGCGCTCTTCTTGGCTAGTCCTTCGCAGCTGCTGTGTTCTTGGAACTCAGGGCTTTCTGGTTAATAGAGCCCTTACCCTAGGCGTAACTCAAACCTTAACCCTAGGAAGGAAAATCAGCCTATGGTTCGGGATGGTCTCATGGAAATATCAGTGGTGGCAGCCAAGTTGCGTCACTTTTGCGCTCCCCTTGGGATGCCTTTTGCAGCTGCAGTGTGCCTGGAGCCCAGGGCTTCCTGGTTTTAAAAGTCCTAGGCCTAAGCCTAACAGTAACCCTAGGAAGGTAAATCAGCCGGGTATTAGGGTTCTTCCTAAGGGAAAAGCCGTGAAAGCAGCCATGTTGTGGCACTTCTGCACTCCCTTTGGGATGCCTTTGGCAGATGAAGTAAGCCTGGAACTCAGGGCTTCCTGGTTAAAGAAATCCAAGCCCTAGGCTGAAGCCTAACCCTAACCCTAGGCAGATAAATCAGCCTAGGTATAGGGATGGTGCCAAGGAAAAAGCTGTGAAAGCTGCCATGTTGTTGCACTTTTGTACTCCCCTTGGGATGCCTTGAACAGCTGCAGTGTGCCTGGAGCTAAGGGCTTCCTAGTTTCAAAAATCCTAGCCCTAGGCCTAAGCCTAACAGTAACCCTGGGAAAGTAAATCAGCCTGATGTTAGGCTTCTTGCCAAGGAAAAAGCCGTGAAAGCAGCCATGTTGTGGCACTTTTGCACTCCCTTTTGGATGCCTTTCACAGCTCCAGTGTGCCTGGAACTCAGGGCTTCCTGCTTTTAAAAATCCTAGCCCTAGGCCGAACCCCAACCCTAAGACGAGAAAGGCAAATCAGCCAGGAATTAGGCATGTCCCCAAGGAAAAAGCTGTGGAGGCAGGCATGTTGTGGTACTTTTGCGCTCTTCTTGGCTAGTCCTTCGCAGCTGCTGTGTTCTTGGAACTCAGGGCTTTCTGGTTAATAGAGCCCTTACCCTAGGCGTAACTCAAACCTTAACCCTAGGAAGGAAAATCAGCCTATGGTTCGGGATGGTCTCATGGAAATATCAGTGGTGGCAGCCAAGTTGCGTCACTTTTGCGCTCCCCTTGGGATGCCTTTTGCAGCTGCAGTGTGCCTGGAGCCCAGGGCTTCCTGGTTTTAAAAGTCCTATAGGCCTAAGCCTAACAGTAACCCTAGGAAGGTAAATCAGCCGGGTATTAGGGTTCTTCCTAAGGGAAAAGCCGTGAAAGCAGCCATGTTGTGGCACTTCTGCACTCCCTTTGGGATGCCTTTGGCAGATGAAGTAAGCCTGGAACTCAGGGCTTCCTGGTTAAAGAAATCCAAGCCCTAGGCTGAACCCTAACCCTAACCCTAGGCAGATAAATCAGCCTAGGTATAGGGATGGTGCCAAGGAAAAAGCTGTGAAAGCTGCCATGTTGTTGCACTTTTGTACTCCCCTTGGGATGCCTTGAACAGCTGCAGTGTGCCTGGAGCCCAGGGCTTCCTAGTTTCAAAAATCCTAGCCCTAGGCCTAAGCCTAACAGTAACCCTGGGAAAGTAAATCAGCCTGATGTTAGGTTTCTTGCCAAGGAAAAAGCCGTGAAAGCAGCCATGTTGTGGCACTTTTGCACTCCCTTTTGGATGCCTTTCACAGCTCCAGTGTGCCTGGAACTCAGGGCTTCCTGCTTTTAAAAATCCTAGCCCTAGGCCGAACCCCAACCCTAAGACGAGAAAGGCAAATCAGCCAGGAATTAGGCATGTCCCCAAGGAAAAAGCTGTGGAGGCAGGCATGTTGTGCTACTTTTGCGCTCTTCTTGGCTAGTCCTTCGCAGCTGCTGTGTTCTTGGAACTCAGGGCTTTCTGGTTAATAGACCCTTACCCTAGGCGTAACTCAAACCTTAACCCTAGGAAGGAAAATCAGCCTATGGTTCGGGATGGTCTCATGGAAATATCAGTGGTGGCAGCCAAGTTGCGTCACTTTTGCGCTCCCCTTGGGATGCCTTTTGCAGCTGCAGTGTGCCTGGAGCCCAGGGCTTCCTGGTTTTAAAAGTCCTAGGCCTAAGCCTAACAGTAACCCTAGGAAGGTAAATCAGCCGGGTATTAGGGTTCTTCCTAAGGGAAAAGCCGTGAAAGCAGCCATGTTGTGGCACTTCTGCACTCCCTTTGGGATGCCTTTGGCAGATGAAGTAAGCCTGGAACTCAGGGCTTCCTGGTTAAAGAAATCCAAGCCCTAGGCTGAACCCTAACCCTAACCCTAGGCAGATAAATCAGCCTAGGTATAGGGATGGTGCCAAGGAAAAAGCTGTGAAAGCTGCCATGTTGTTGCACTTTTGTACTCCCCTTGGGATGCCTTGAACAGCTGCAGTGTGCCTGGAGCTAAGGGCTTCCTAGTTTCAAAAATCCTAGCCCTAGGCCTAAGCCTAACAGTAACCGTGGGAAAGTATGTCAGCCTGGTGTTAGGCGTCTTGCCAAGGAAAAAGCCGTGAGAGCAGCCATGTTGTGGCACTTTTGCACTCCCTTTTGGATGCCTTTCACAGCTCCAGTGTGCCTGGAATTCAGGGCTTCCTGCTTTTAAAAATCCTAGCCCTAGGCCGAACCCCAACCCTAAGACGAGAAAGGCAAATCAGCCAGGAATTAGGCATGTCCCCAAGGAAAAAGCTGTGGAGGCAGGCATGTTGTGGTACTTTTGCGCTCTTCTTGGCTAGTCCTTCGCAGCTGCTGTGTTCTTGGAACTCAGGGCTTTCTGGTTAATAGAACCCTTACCCTAGGCGTAACTCAAACCTTAACCCTAGGAAGGAAAATCAGCCTATGTTTCGGGATGGTCTCATGGAAATATCAGTGGTGGCAGCCAAGTTGCGTCACTTTTGCGCTCCCCTTGGGATGCCTTTCGCAGCTGCAGTGTGCCTGGAGCCCAGGGCTTCCTGGTTTTAAAAGTCCTAGGCCTAAGCCTAACAGTAACCCTAGGAAGGTAAATCAGCCGGGTATTAGGGTTCTTCCTAAGGGAAAAGCCGTGAAAGCAGCCATGTTGTGGCACTTCTGCACTCCCTTTGGGATGCCTTTGGCAGATGAAGTAAGCCTGGAACTCAGGGCTTCCTGGTTAAAGAAATCCAAGCCCTAGGCTGAACTCTAACCCTAACCGTAGGCAGATAAATCAGCCTAGGTATAGGGATGGTGCCAAGGAAAAAGCTGTGAAAGCTGCCATGTTGTTGCACTTTTGTACTCCCCTTGGGATGCCTTGAACAGCTGCAGTGTGCCTGGAGCTAAGGGCTTCCTAGTTTCAAAAATCCTAGCCCTAGGCCTAAGCCTAACAGTAACCCTGGGAAAGTATGTCAGCCTGGTGTTAGGCTTCTTGCCAAGGAAAAAGCCGTGAAAGCAGCCATGTTGTGGCACTTTTGCACTCCCTTTTGGATGCCTTTCACAGCTCCAGTGTGCCTGGAACTCAGGGCTTCCTGCTTTTAAAAATCCTAGCCCTAGGCCGAACCCCAACCCTAAGACGAGAAAGGCAAATCAGCCAGGAATTAGGCATGTCCCCAAGGAAAAAGCTGTGGAGGCAGGCATGTTGTGGTACTTTTGCGCTCTTCTTGGCTAGTCCTTCGCAGCTGCTGTGTTCTTGGAACTCAGGGCTTTCTGGTTAATAGAGCCCTTACCCTAGGCGTAACTCAAACCTTAACCCTAGGAAGGAAAATCAACCTATGGTTCGGGATGGTCTCATGGAAATATCAGTGGTGGCAGCCAAGTTGCGTCACTTTTGCGCTCCCCTTGGGATGCCTTTCACAGCTGCAGTGTGCCTGGAGCCCAGGGCTTCCTGGTTTTAAAAGTCCTAGGCCTAAGCCTAACAGTAACCCTAGGAAGGTAAATCAGCCGGGTATTAGGGTTCTTCCTAAGGGAAAAGCCGTGAAAGCAGCCATGTTGTGGCACTTCTGCACTCCCTTTGGGATGCCTTTGGCAGATGAAGTAAGCCTGGAACTCAGGGCTTCCTGGTTAAAGAAATCCAAGCCCTAGGCTGAACCCTAACCCTAACCCTAGGCAGATAAATCAGCCTAGGTATAGGGATGGTGCCAAGGAAAAAGCTGTGAAAGCTGCCATGTTGTTGCACTTTTGTACTCCCCTTGGGATGCCTTGAACAGCTGCAGTGTGCCTGGAGCCCAGGGCTTCCTAGTTTCAAAAATCCTAGCCCTAGGCCTTAGCCTAACAGTAACCCTGGGAAAGTAAGTCAGCCTGGTGTTAGGCTTCTTGCCAAGGAAAAAGCCGTGAAAGCAGCCATGTTGTGGCACTTTTGCACTCCCATTTGGATGCCTTTCACAGCTCCAGTGTGCCTGGAACTCAGGGCTTCCTGCTTTTAAAAATCCTAGCCCTAGGCCGAACCCCAACCCTAAGACGAGAAAGGCAAATCAGCCAGGAATTAGGCATGTCCCCAAGGAAAAAGCTGTGGAGGCAGGCATGTTGTGGTACTTTTGCGCTCTTCTTGGCTAGTCCTTCGCAGCTGCTGTGTTCTTGGAACTCAGGGCTTTCTGGTTAATAGAGCCCTTACCCTAGGCGTAACTCAAACCTTAACCCTAGGAAGGAAAATCAGCCTATGGTTCGGGATGGTCTCATGGAAATATCAGTGGTGGCAGCCAAGTTGCGTCACTTTTGCGCTCCCCTTGGGATGCCTTTTGCAGCTGCAGTGTGCCTGGAGCCCAGGGCTTCCTGGTTTTAAAAGTCCTAGGCCTAAGCCTAACAGTAACCCTAGGAAGGTAAATCAGCCGGGTATTAGGGTTCTTCCTAAGGGAAAAGCCGTGAAAGCAGCCATGTTGTGGCACTTCTGCACTCCCTTTGGGATGCCTTTGGCAGATGAAGTAAGCCTGGAACTCAGGGCTTCCTGGTTAAAGAAATCCAAGCCCTAGGCTGAACCCTAACCCTAACCCTAGGCAGATAAATCAGCCTAGGTATAGGGATGGTGCCAAGGAAAAAGCTGTGAAAGCTGCCATGTTGTTGCACTTTTGTACTCCCCTTGGGATGCCTTGAACAGCTGCAGTGTGCCTGGAGCCCAGGGCTTCCTAGTTTCAAAAATCCTAGCCCTAGGCCTAAGCCTAACAGTAACCCTGGGAAAGTATGTCAGCCTGGTGTTAGGCTTCTTGCCAAGGAAAAAGCCGTGAAAGCAGCCATGTTGTGGCACTTTTGCACTCCCTTTTGGATGCCTTTCACAGCTCCAGTGTGCCTGGAACTCAGGGCTTCCTGCTTTTAAAAATCCTAGCCCTAGGCCGAACCCCAACCCTAAGACGAGAAAGGCAAATCAGCCAGGAATTAGGCATGTCCCCAAGGAAAAAGCTGTGGAGGCAGGCATGTTGTGCTACTTTTGCGCTCTTCTTGGCTAGTCCTTCGCAGCTGCTGTGTTCTTGGAACTCAGGGCTTTCTGGTTAATAGAGCCCTTACCCTAGGCGTAACTCAAACCTTAACCCTAGGAAGGAAAATCAACCTATGGTTCGGGATGGTCTCATGGAAATATCAGTGGTGGCAGCCAAGTTGCGTCACTTTTGCGCTCCCCTTGGGATGCCTTTTGCAGCTGCAGTGTGCCTGGAGCCCAGGGCTTCCTGGTTTTAAAAGTCCTAGGCCTAAGCCTAACAGTAACCCTAGGAAGGTAAATCAGCCGGGTATTAGGGTTCTTCCTAAGGGAAAAGCCGTGAAAGCAGCCATGTTGTGGCACTTCTGCACTCCCTTTGGGATGCCTTTGGCAGATGAAGTAAGCCTGGAACTCAGGGCTTCCTGGTTAAAGAAATCCAAGCCCTAGGCTGAACCCTAACCCTAACCCTAGGCAGATAAATCAGCCTAGGTATAGGGATGGTGCCAAGGAAAAAGCTGTGAAAGCTGCCATGTTGTTGCACTTTTGTACTCCCCTTGGGATGCCTTGAACAGCTGCAGTGTGCCTGGAGCCCAGGGCTTCCTAGTTTCAAAAATCCTAGCCCTAGGCCTAAGCCTAACAGTAACCCTGGGAAAGTATGTCAGCCTGGTGTTAGGCTTCTTGCCAAGGAAAAAGCCGTGAAAGCAGCCATGTTGTGGCACTTTTGCACTCCCTTTTGGATGCCTTTCACAGCTCCAGTGTGCCTGGAACTCAGGGCTTCCTGCTTTTAAAAATCCTAGCCCTAGGCCGAACCCCAACCCTAAGACGAGAAAGGCAAATCAGCCAGGAATTAGGCATGTCCCCAAGGAAAAAGCTGTGGAGGCAGGCATGTTGTGGTACTTTTGCGCTCTTCTTGGCTAGTCCTTCGCAGCTGCTGTGTTCTTGGAACTCAGGGCTTTCTGGTTAATAGAGCCCTTACCCTAGGCGTAACTCAAACCTTAACCCTAGGAAGGAAAATCAACCTATGGTTCGGGATGGTCTCATGGAAATATCAGTGGTGGCAGCCAAGTTGCGTCACTTTTGCGCTCCCCTTGGGATGCCTTTCGCAGCTGCAGTGTGCCTGGAGCCCAGGGCTTCCTGGTTTTAAAAGTCCTAGGCCTAAGCCTAACAGTAACCCTAGGAAGGTAAATCAGCCGGGTATTAGGGTTCTTCCTAAGGGAAAAGCCGTGAAAGCAGCCATGTTGTGGCACTTCTGCACTCCCTTTGGGATGCCTTTGGCAGATGAAGTAAGCCTGGAACTCAGGGCTTCCTGGTTAAAAAAATTCAAGCCCTAGGCTGAAGCCTAACCCTAACCCTAGGCAGATAAATCAGCCTAGGTATAGGGATGGTGCCAAGGAAAAAGCTGTGAAAGCTGCCATGTTGTTGCACTTTTGTACTCCCCTTGGGATGCCTTGAACAGCTGCAGTGTGCCTGGAGCTAAGGGCTTCCTAGTTTCAAAAATCCTAGCCCTAGGCCTAAGCCTAACAGTAACCCTGGGAAAGTAAATCAGCCTGATGTTAGGCTTCTTGCCAAGGAAAAAGCCGTGAAAGCAGCCATGTTGTGGCACTTTTGCACTCCCTTTTGGATGCCTTTCACAGCTCCAGTGTGCCTGGAACTCAGGGCTTCCTGCTTTTAAAAATCCTAGCCCTAGGCCGAACCCCAACCCTAAGACGAGAAAGGCAAATCAGCCAGGAATTAGGCATGTCCCCAAGGAAAAAGCTGTGGAGGCAGGCATGTTGTGGTACTTTTTGCGCTCTTCTTGGCTAGTCCTACGCAGCTGCTGTGTTCTTGGAATTCAGGGCTTTCTGGTTAATAGAACCCTTACCCTAGGCGTAACTCAAACCTTAACCCTAGGAAGGAAAATCAGCCTATGGTTCGGGATGGTCTCATGGAAATATCAGTGGTGGCAGCCAAGTTGCGTCACTTTTGCGCTCCCCTTGGGATGCCTTTTGCAGCTGCAGTGTGCCTGGAGCCCAGGGCTTCCTGGTTTTAAAAGTCCTAGGCCTAAGCCTAACAGTAACCCTAGGAAGGTAAATCAGCCGGGTATTAGGGTTCTTCCTAAGGGAAAAGCCGTGAAAGCAGCCATGTTGTGGCACTTCTGCACTCCCTTTTGGGATGCCTTTGGCAGATGAAGTAAGGCCTGGAACTCAGGGCTTCCTGGTTAAAGAAATCCAAGCCCTAGGCTGAACCCTAACCCTAACCCTAGGCAGATAAATCAGCCTAGGTATAGGGATGGTGCCAAGGAAAAAGCTGTGAAAGCTGCCATGTTGTTGCACTTTTGTACTCCCCTTGGGATGCCTTGAACAGCTGCAGTGTGCCTGGAGCTAAGGGCTACCTAGTTTTAAAAATCCTAGCCCTAGGCCTAAGCCTAACAGTAACCCTGGGAAGGTATGTCAGCCTGATGTTAGGCGTCTTGCCAAGGAAAAAGCTGTGAAAGCAGCCATGTTGTGGCACTTTTGCACTCCCTTTTGGATGCCTTTCACAGCTGCAGTGTGCCTGGAACTCAGGGTATCCTGCTTTTAAAAATCCTAGCCCTAGGCCGAACCCCCCAACCCTAAGACGAGAAAGGCAAATCAGCCAGGAATTAGGCATGTCCCCAAGGAAAAAGCTGTGGAGGCAGGCATATTGTGGTACTATTGCGCTCTTCTTGGCTAGTCCTTCTCAGCTGCTGTGTCTTGGACTCAGGGCTTTCTGGTTAATAGAAGGCTTCTGGTAAGAACCCTTACCCTAGGCGTAACTCAAACCTTAACCCTAGGAAGGAAAATCAGCCTATGGTTTGGGATGGTCTCATGGAAATATCAGTGGTGGCAGCCAAGTTGCGTCACTTTTGCGCTCCCCTTGGGATGCCTTTTGCAGCTGCAGTGTGCCTGGAGCCCAGGGCTTCCTGGTTTTAAAAGTCCTAGGCCTAAGCCTAACAGTAACCCTAGGAAGGTAAATCAGCCGGGTATTAGGGTTCTTCCTAAGGGAAAAGCCGTGAAAGCAGCCATGTTGTGGCACTTCTGCACTCCCTTTGGGATGCCTTTGGCAGATGAAGTAAGCCTGGAAGTCAGGGCTTCCTGGTTAAAGAAATCCAAGCCCTAGGCTGAACCCTAACCCTAACCCTAGGCAGATAAATCAGCCTTGGTATAGGGATGGTGCCAAGGAAAAAGCTGTGAAAGCTGCCATGTTGTTGCACTTTTGTACTCCCCTTGGGATGCCTTGAACAGCTGCAGTGTGCCTGGAGCCCAGGGCTTCCTAGTTTCAAAAATCCTAGCCCTAAGCCTAAGCCTAACAGTAACCCTGGGAAAGTAAATCAGCCTGATGTTAGGCTTCTTGCCAAGGAAAAAGCCGTGAAAGCAGCCATGTTGTGGCACTTTTGCACTCCCTTTTGGATGCCTTTCACAGCTCCAGTGTGCCTGGAACTCAGGGCTTCCTGCTTTTAAAAATCCTAGCCCTAGGCCGAACCCCAACCCTAAGACGAGAAAGGCAAATCAGCCAGGAATTAGGCATGTCCCCAAGGAAAAAGCTGTGGAGGCAGGCATGTTGTGGTACTTTTGCGCTCTTCTTGGCTAGTCCTTCGCAGCTGCTGTGTTCTTGGAACTCAGGGCTTTCTGGTTAATAGAACCCTTACCCTAGGCGTAACTCAAACCTTAACCCTAGGAAGGAAAATCAACCTATGGTTCGGGATGGTCTCATGGAAATATCAGTGGTGGCAGCCAAGTTGCATCACTTTTGCGCTCCCCTTGGGATGCCTTTCGCAGCTGCAGTGTGCCTGGAGCCCAGGGCTTCCTGGTTTTAAAAGTCCTAGGCCTAAGCCTAACAGTAACCCTAGGAAGGTAAATCAGCCGGGTATTAGGGTTCTTCCTAAGGGAAAAGCCGTGAAAGCAGCCATGTTGTGGCACTTCTGCACTCCCTTTGGGATGCCTTTGGCAGATGAAGTAAGCCTGGAACTCAGGGCTTCCTGGTTAAAGAAATCCAAGCCCTAGGCTGAACCCTAACCCTAACCCTAGGCAGATAAATCAGCCTAGGTATAGGGATGGTGCCAAGGAAAAAGCTGTGAAAGCTGCCATGTTGTTGCACTTTTGTACTCCCCTTGGGATGCCTTGAACAGCTGCAGTGTGCCTGGAGCTAAGGGCTTCCTAGTTTTAAAAATCCTAGCCCTAGGCCTAAGCCTAACAGTAACCCTGGGAAAGTAAATCAGCCTGATGTTAGGCTTCTTGCCAAGGAAAAAGCCGTGAAAGCAGCCATGTTGTGGCACTTTTGCACTCCCTTTTGGATGCCTTTCACAGCTCCAGTGTGCCTGGAACTCAGGGCTTCCTGCTTTTAAAAATCCTAGCCCTAGGCCGAACCCCAACCCTAAGACGAGAAAGGCAAATCAGCCAGGAATTAGGCATGTCCCCAAGGAAAAAGCTGTGGAGGCAGGCATGTTGTGGTACTTTTTGCGCTCTTCTTGGCTAGTCCTACGCAGCTGCTGTGTTCTTGGAACTCAGGGCTTTCTGGTTAATAGAACCCTTACCCTAGGCGTAACTCAAACCTTAACCCTAGGAAGGAAAATCAGCCTATGGTTCGGGATGGTCTCATGGAAATATCAGTGGTGGCAGCCAAGTTGCGTCACTTTTGCGCTCCCCTTGGGATGCCTTTTGCAGCTGCAGTGTGCCTGGAGCCCAGGGCTTCCTGGTTTTAAAAGTCCTAGGCCTAAGCCTAACAGTAACCCTAGGAAGGTAAATCAGCCGGGTATTAGGGTTCTTCCTAAGGGAAAAGCCGTGAAAGCAGCCATGTTGTGGCACTTCTGCACTCCCTTTGGGATGCCTTTGGCAGATGAAGTAAGCCTGGAACTCAGGGCTTCCTGGTTAAAGAAATCCAAGCCCTAGGCTGAACCCTAACCCTAACCCTAGGCAGATAAATCAGCCTAGGTATAGGGATGGTGCCAAGGAAAAAGCTGTGAAAGCTGCCATGTTGTTGCACTTTTGTACTCCCCTTGGGATGCCTTGAACAGCTGCAGTGTGCCTGGAGCTAAGGGCTTCCTAGTTTTAAAAATCCTAGCCCTAGGCCTAAGCCTAACAGTAACCCTGGGAAGGTAAATCAGCCTGATGTTAGGCGTCTTGCCAAGGAAAAAGCTGTGAAAGCAGCCATGTTGTGGCACTTTTGCACTCCCTTTTGGATGCCTTTCACAGCTGCAGTGTGCCTGGAACTCAGGGCTTCCTGCTTTTAAAAATCCTAGCCCTAGGCCGAACCCCAACCCTAAGACGAGAAAGGCAAATCAGCCAGGAATTAGGCATGTCCCCAAGGAAAAAGCTGTGGAGGCAGGCATATTGTGGTACTATTGCGCTCTTCTTGGCTAGTCCTTCGCAGCTGCTGTGTTCTTGGAACTCAGGGCTTTCTGGTTAATAGAACCCTTACCCTAGGCGTAACTCAAACCTTAACCCTAGGAAGGAAAATCAGCCTATGGTTCGGGATGGTCTCATGGAAATATCAGTGGTGGCAGCCAAGTTGCGTCACTTTTGCGCTCCCCTTGGGATGCCTTTTGCAGCTGCAGTGTGCCTGGAGCCCAGGGCTTCCTGGTTTTAAAAGTCCTAGGCCTAAGCCTAACAGTAACCCTAGGAAGGTAAATCAGCCGGGTATTAGGGTTCTTCCTAAGGGAAAAGCCGTGAAAGCAGCCATGTTGTGGCACTTCTGCACTCCCTTTGGGATGCCTTTGGCAGATGAAGTAAGCCTGGAAGTCAGGGCTTCCTGGTTAAAGAAATCCAAGCCCTAGGCTGAACCCTAACCCTAACCCTAGGCAGATAAATCAGCCTTGGTATAGGGATGGTGCCAAGGAAAAAGCTGTGAAAGCTGCCATGTTGTTGCACTTTTGTACTCCCCTTGGGATGCCTTGAACAGCTGCAGTGTGCCTGGAGCCCAGGGCTTCCTAGTTTCAAAAATCCTAGCCCTAAGCCTAAGCCTAACAGTAACCCTGGGAAAGTAAATCAGCCTGATGTTAGGCTTCTTGCCAAGGAAAAAGCCGTGAAAGCAGCCATGTTGTGGCACTTTTGCACTCCCTTTTGGATGCCTTTCACAGCTCCAGTGTGCCTGGAACTCAGGGCTTCCTGCTTTTAAAAATCCTAGCCCTAGGCCGAACCCCAACCCTAAGACGAGAAAGGCAAATCAGCCAGGAATTAGGCATGTCCCCAAGGAAAAAGCTGTGGAGGCAGGCATGTTGTGGTACTTTTGCGCTCTTCTTGGCTAGTCCTTCGCAGCTGCTGTGTTCTTGGAACTCAGGGCTTTCTGGTTAATAGAACCCTTACCCTAGGCGTAACTCAAACCTTAACCCTAGGAAGGAAAATCAACCTATGGTTCGGGATGGTCTCATGGAAATATCAGTGGTGGCAGCCAAGTTGCATCACTTTTGCGCTCCCCTTGGGATGCCTTTCGCAGCTGCAGTGTGCCTGGAGCCCAGGGCTTCCTGGTTTTAAAAGTCCTAGGCCTAAGCCTAACAGTAACCCTAGGAAGGTAAATCAGCCGGGTATTAGGGTTCTTCCTAAGGGAAAAGCCGTGAAAGCAGCCATGTTGTGGCACTTCTGCACTCCCTTTGGGATGCCTTTGGCAGATGAAGTAAGCCTGGAACTCAGGGCTTCCTGGTTAAAGAAATCCAAGCCCTAGGCTGAACCCTAACCCTAACCCTAGGCAGATAAATCAGCCTAGGTATAGGGATGGTGCCAATGAAAAAGCTGTGAAAGCTGCCATGTTGTTGCACTTTTGTACTCCCCTTGGGATGCCTTGAACAGCTGCAGTGTGCCTGGAGCTAAGGGCTTCCTAGTTTTAAAAATCCTAGCCCTAGGCCTAAGCCTAACAGTAACCCTGGGAAGGTAAATCAGCCTGATGTTAGGCGTCTTGCCAAGGAAAAAGCTGTGAAAGCAGCCATGTTGTGGCACTTTTGCACTCCCTTTTGGATGCCTTTCACAGCTCCAGTGTGCCTGGAACTCAGGGCTTCCTGCTTTTAAAAATCCTAGCCCTAGGCCGAACCCCAACCCTAAGACGAGAAAGGCAAATCAGCCAGGAATTAGGCATGTCCCCAAGGAAAAAGCTGTGGAGGCAGGCATATTGTGGTACTATTGCGCTCTTCTTGGCTAGTCCTTCGCAGCTGCTGTGTTCTTGGAACTCAGGGCTTTCTGGTTAATAGAACCCTTACCCTAGGCGTAACTCAAACCTTAACCCTAGGAAGGAAAATCAGCCTATGGTTTGGGATGGTCTCATGGAAATATCAGTGGTGGCAGCCAAGTTGCGTCACTTTTGCGCTCCCCTTGGGATGCCTTTTGCAGCTGCAGTGTGCCTGGAGCCCAGGGCTTCCTGGTTTTAAAAGTCCTAGGCCTAAGCCTAACAGTAACCCTAGGAAGGTAAATCAGCCGGGTATTAGGGTTCTTCCTAAGGGAAAAGCCGTGAAAGCAGCCATGTTGTGGCACTTCTGCACTCCCTTTGGGATGCCTTTGGCAGATGAAGTAAGCCTGGAAGTCAGGGCTTCCTGGTTAAAGAAATCCAAGCCCTAGGCTGAACCCTAACCCTAACCCTAGGCAGATAAATCAGCCTTGGTATAGGGATGGTGCCAAGGAAAAAGCTGTGAAAGCTGCCATGTTGTTGCACTTTTGTACTCCCCTTGGGATGCCTTGAACAGCTGCAGTGTGCCTGGAGCCCAGGGCTTCCTAGTTTCAAAAATCCTAGCCCTAAGCCTAAGCCTAACAGTAACCCTGGGAAAGTAAATCAGCCTGATGTTAGGCTTCTTGCCAAGGAAAAAGCCGTGAAAGCAGCCATGTTGTGGCACTTTTGCACTCCCTTTTGGATGCCTTTCACAGCTGCAGTGTGCCTGGAACTCAGGGCTTCCTGCTTTTAAAAATCCTAGCCCTAGGCCGAACCCCAACCCTAAGACGAGAAAGGCAAATCAGCCAGGAATTAGGCATGTCCCCAAGGAAAAAGCTGTGGAGGCAGGCATGTTGTGGTACTTTTGCGCTCTTCTTGGCTAGTCCTTCGCAGCTGCTGTGTTCTTGGAACTCAGGGCTTTCTGGTTAATAGAACCCTTACCCTAGGCGTAACTCAAACCTTAACCCTAGGAAGGAAAATCAACCTATGGTTCGGGATGGTCTCATGGAAATATCAGTGGTGGCAGCCAAGTTGCATCACTTTTGCGCTCCCCTTGGGATGCCTTTCGCAGCTGCAGTGTGCCTGGAGCCCAGGGCTTCCTGGTTTTAAAAGTCCTAGGCCTAAGCCTAACAGTAACCCTAGGAAGGTAAATCAGCCGGGTATTAGGGTTCTTCCTAAGGGAAAAGCCGTGAAAGCAGCCATGTTGTGGCACTTCTGCACTCCCTTTGGGATGCCTTTGGCAGATGAAGTAAGCCTGGAACTCAGGGCTTCCTGGTTAAAGAAATCCAAGCCCTAGGCTGAACCCTAACCCTAACCCTAGGCAGATAAATCAGCCTAGGTATAGGGATGGTGCCAAGGAAAAAGCTGTGAAAGCTGCCATGTTGTTGCACTTTTGTACTCCCCTTGGGATGCCTTGAACAGCTGCAGTGTGCCTGGAGCCCAGGGCTTCCTAGTTTCAAAAATCCTAGCCCTAGGCCTTAGCCTAACAGTAACCCTGGGAAAGTAAGTCAGCCTGATGTTAGGCTTCTTGCCAAGGAAAAAGCCGTGAAAGCAGCCATGTTGTGGCACTTTTGCACTCCCATTTGGATGCCTTTCACAGCTCCAGTGTGCCTGGAACTCAGGGCTTCCTGCTTTTAAAAATCCTAGCCCTAGGCCGAACCCCAACCCTAAGACGAGAAAGGCAAATCAGCCAGGAATTAGGCATGTCCCCAAGGAAAAAGCTGTGGAGGCAGGCATGTTGTGGTACTTTTGCGCTCTTCTTGGCTAGTCCTTCGCAGCTGCTGTGTTCTTGGAACTCAGGGCTTTCTGGTTAATAGAGCCCTTACCCTAGGCGTAACTCAAACCTTAACCCTAGGAAGGAAAATCAGCCTATGGTTCGGGATGGTCTCATGGAAATATCAGTGGTGGCAGCCAAGTTGCGTCACTTTTGCGCTCCCCTTGGGATGCCTTTTGCAGCTGCAGTGTGCCTGGAGCCCAGGGCTTCCTGGTTTTAAAAGTCCTAGGCCTAAGCCTAACAGTAACCCTAGGAAGGTAAATCAGCCGGGTATTAGGGTTCTTCCTAAGGGAAAAGCCGTGAAAGCAGCCATGTTGTGGCACTTCTGCACTCCCTTTGGGATGCCTTTGGCAGATGAAGTAAGCCTGGAACTCAGGGCTTCCTGGTTAAAGAAATCCAAGCCCTAGGCTGAACCCTAACCCTAACCCTAGGCAGATAAATCAGCCTAGGTATAGGGATGGTGCCAAGGAAAAAGCTGTGAAAGCTGCCATGTTGTTGCACTTTTGTACTCCCCTTGGGATGCCTTGAACAGCTGCAGTGTGCCTGGAGCCCAGGGCTTCCTAGTTTCAAAAATCCTAGCCCTAGGCCTAAGCCTAACAGTAACCCTGGGAAAGTATGTCAGCCTGGTTTTAGGCTTCTTGCCAAGGAAAAAGCCGTGAAAGCAGCCATGTTGTGGCACTTTTGCACTCCCTTTTGGATGCCTTTCACAGCTGCAGTGTGCCTGGAACTCAGGGCTTCCTGCTTTTAAAAATCCTAGCCCTAGGCCGAACCCCAACCCTAAGACGAGAAAGGCAAATCAGCCAGGAATTAGGCATGTCCCCAAGGAAAAAGCTGTGGAGGCAGGCATGTTGTGGTACTTTTTGCGCTCTTCTTGGCTAGTCCTTCGCAGCTGCTGTGTTCTTGGAACTCAGGGCTTTCTGGTTAATAGAACCCTTACCCTAGGCGTAACTCAAACCTTAACCCTAGGAAGGAAAATCAACCTATGGTTCGGGATGGTCTCATGGAAATATCAGTGGTGGCAGCCAAGTTGCGTCACTTTTGCGCTCCCCTTGGGATGCCTTTCACAGCTGCAGTGTGCCTGGAGCCCAGGGCTTCCTGGTTTTAAAAGTCCTAGGCCTAAGCCTAACAGTAACCCTAGGAAGGTAAATCAGCCGGGTATTAGGGTTCTTCCTAAGGGAAAAGCCGTGAAAGCAGCCATGTTGTGGCACTTCTGCACTCCCTTTGGGATGCCTTTGGCAGATGAAGTAAGCCTGGAACTCAGGGCTTCCTGGTTAAAGAAATCCAAGCCCTAGGCTGAACCCTAACCCTAACCCTAGGCAGATAAATCAGCCTAGGTATAGGGATGGTGCCAAGGAAAAAGCTGTGAAAGCTGCCATGTTGTTGCACTTTTGTACTCCCCTTGGGATGCCTTGAACAGCTGCAGTGTGCCTGGAGCCCAGGGCTTCCTAGTTTCAAAAATCCTAGCCCTAGGCCTAAGCCTAACAGTAACCCTGGGAAAGTATGTCAGCCTGGTGTTAGGCTTCTTGCCAAGGAAAAAGCCGTGAAAGCAGCCATGTTGTGGCACTTTTGCACTCCCTTTTGGATGCCTTTCACAGCTCCAGTGTGCCTGGAACTCAGGGCTTCCTGATTTTAAAAATCCTAGCCCTAGGCCGAACCCCAACCCTAAGACGAGAAAGGCAAATCAGCCAGGAATTAGGCATGTCCCCAAGGAAAAAGCTGTGGAGGCAGGCATGTTGTGGTACTTTTGCGCTCTTCTTGGCTAGTCCTTCGCAGCTGCTGTGTTCTTGGAACTCAGGGCTTTCTGGTTAATAGAGCCCTTACCCTAGGCGTAACTCAAACCTTAACCCTAGGAAGGAAAATCAACCTATGGTTCGGGATGGTCTCATGGAAATATCAGTGGTGGCAGCCAAGTTGCGTCACTTTTGCGCTCCCCTTGGGATGCCTTTTGCAGCTGCAGTGTGCCTGGAGCCCAGGGCTTCCTGGTTTTAAAAGTCCTAGGCCTAAGCCTAACAGTAACCCTAGGAAGGTAAATCAGCCGGGTATTAGGGTTCTTCCTAAGGGAAAAGCCGTGAAAGCAGCCATGTTGTGGCACTTCTGCACTCCCTTTGGGATGCCTTTGGCAGATGAAGTAAGCCTGGAACTCAGGGCTTCCTGGTTAAAAAAATTCAAGCCCTAGGCTGAAGCCTAACCCTAACCCTAGGCAGATAAATCAGCCTAGGTATAGGGATGGTGCCAAGGAAAAAGCTGTGAAAGCTGCCATGTTGTTGCACTTTTGTACTCCCCTTGGGATGCCTTGAACAGCTGCAGTGTGCCTGGAGCTAAGGGCTTCCTAGTTTCAAAAATCCTAGCCCTAGGCCTAAGCCTAACAGTAACCCTGGGAAAGTAAATCAGCCTGATGTTAGGCTTCTTGCCAAGGAAAAAGCCGTGAAAGCAGCCATGTTGTGGCACTTTTGCACTCCCTTTTGGATGCCTTTCACAGCTCCAGTGTGCCTGGAACTCAGGGCTTCCTGCTTTTAAAAATCCTAGCCCTTGGGCCGAACCCCAACCCTAAGACGAGAAAGGCAAATCAGCCAGGAATTAGGCATGTCCCCAAGGAAAAAGCTGTGGAGGCAGGCATGTTGTGGTACTTTTTGCGCTCTTCTTGGCTAGTCCTACGCAGCTGCTGTGTTCTTGGAACTCAGGGCTTTCTGGTTAATAGAACCCTTACCCTAGGCGTAACTCAAACCTTAACCCTAGGAAGGAAAATCAGCCTATGGTTCGGGATGGTCTCATGGAAATATCAGTGGTGGCAGCCAAGTTGCGTCACTTTTGCGCTCCCCTTGGGATGCCTTTTGCAGCTGCAGTGTGCCTGGAGCCCAGGGCTTCCTGGTTTTAAAAGTCCTAGGCCTAAGCCTAACAGTAACCCTAGGAAGGTAAATCAGCCGGGTATTAGGGTTCTTCCTAAGGGAAAAGCCGTGAAAGCAGCCATGTTGTGGCACTTCTGCACTCCCTTTGGGATGCCTTTGGCAGATGAAGTAAGCCTGGAACTCAGGGCTTCCTGGTTAAAGAAATCCAAGCCCTAGGCTGAACCCTAACCCTAACCCTAGGCAGATAAATCAGCCTAGGTATAGGGATGGTGCCAAGGAAAAAGCTGTGAAAGCTGCCATGTTGTTGCACTTTTGTACTCCCCTTGGGATGCCTTGAACAGCTGCAGTGTGCCTGGAGCTAAGGGCTTCCTAGTTTTAAAAATCCTAGCCCTAGGCCTAAGCCTAACAGTAACCCTGGGAAGGTAAATCAGCCTGATGTTAGGCGTCTTGCCAAGGAAAAAGCTGTGAAAGCAGCCATGTTGTGGCACTTTTGCACTCCCTTTTGGATGCCTTTCACAGCTGCAGTGTGCCTGGAACTCAGGGCTTCCTGCTTTTAAAAATCCTAGCCCTAGGCCGAACCCCAACCCTAAGACGAGAAAGGCAAATCAGCCAGGAATTAGGCATGTCCCCAAGGAAAAAGCTGTGGAGGCAGGCATATTGTGGTACTTTTGCGCTCTTCTTGGCTAGTCCTTCGCAGCTGCTGTGTTCTTGGAACTCAGGGCTTTCTGGTTAATAGAACCCTTACCCTAGGCGTAACTCAAACCTTAACCCTAGGAAGGAAAATCAGCCTATGGTTTGGGATGGTCTCATGGAAATATCAGTGGTGGCAGCCAAGTTGCGTCACTTTTGCGCTCCCCTTGGGATGCCTTTTGCAGCTGCAGTGTGCCTGGAGCCCAGGGCTTCCTGGTTTTAAAAGTCCTAGGCCTAAGCCTAACAGTAACCCTAGGAAGGTAAATCAGCCGGGTATTAGGGTTCTTCCTAAGGGAAAAGCCGTGAAAGCAGCCATGTTGTGGCACTTCTGCACTCCCTTTGGGATGCCTTTGGCAGATGAAGTAAGCCTGGAAGTCAGGGCTTCCTGGTTAAAGAAATCCAAGCCCTAGGCTGAACCCTAACCCTAACCCTAGGCAGATAAATCAGCCTTGGTATAGGGATGGTGCCAAGGAAAAAGCTGTGAAAGCTGCCATGTTGTTGCACTTTTGTACTCCCCTTGGGATGCCTTGAACAGCTGCAGTGTGCCTGGAGCCCAGGGCTTCCTAGTTTCAAAAATCCTAGCCCTAGGCCTAAGCCTAACAGTAACCCTGGGAAAGTAAATCAGCCTGATGTTAGGCTTCTTGCCAAGGAAAAAGCCGTGAAAGCAGCCATGTTGTGGCACTTTTGCACTCCCTTTTGGATGCCTTTCACAGCTCCAGTGTGCCTGGAACTCAGGGCTTCCTGCTTTTAAAAATCCTAGCCCTAGGCCGAACCCCAACCCTAAGACGAGAAAGGCAAATCAGCCAGGAATTAGGCATGTCCCCAAGGAAAAAGCTGTGGAGGCAGGCATGTTGTGGTACTTTTGCGCTCTTCTTGGCTAGTCCTTCGCAGCTGCTGTGTTCTTGGAACTCAGGGCTTTCTGGTTAATAGAACCCTTACCCTAGGCGTAACTCAAACCTGAACCCTAGGAAGGAAAATCAACCTATGGTTCGGGATGGTCTCATGGAAATATCAGTGGTGGCAGCCAAGTTGCATCACTTTTGCGCTCCCCTTGGGATGCCTTTCGCAGCTGCAGTGTGCCTGGAGCCCAGGGCTTCCTGGTTTTAAAAGTCCTAGGCCTAAGCCTAACAGTAACCCTAGGAAGGTAAATCAGCCGGGTATTAGGGTTCTTCCTAAGGGAAAAGCCGTGAAAGCAGCCATGTTGTGGCACTTCTGCACTCCCTTTGGGATGCCTTTGGCAGATGAAGTAAGCCTGGAACTCAGGGCTTCCTGGTTAAAAAAATTCAAGCCCTAGGCTGAACCCTAACCCTAACCCTAGGCAGATAAATCAGCCTAGGTATAGGGATGGTGCCAAGGAAAAAGCTGTGAAAGCTGCCATGTTGTTGCACTTTTGTACTCCCCTTGGGATGCCTTGAACAGCTGCAGTGTGCCTGGAGCCCAGGGCTTCCTAGTTTCAAAAATCCTAGCCCTAGGCCTAAGCCTAACAGTAACCCTGGGAAAGTAAATCAGCCTGATGTTAGGCTTCTTGCCAAGGAAAAAGCCGTGAAAGCAGCCATGTTGTGGCACTTTTGCACTCCCTTTTGGATGCCTTTCACAGCTCCAGTGTGCCTGGAACTCAGGGCTTCCTGCTTTTGAAAATCCTAGCCCTAGGCCGAACCCCAACCCTAAGACGAGAAAGGCAAATCAGCCAGGAATTAGGCATGTCCCCAAGGAAAAAGCTGTGGAGGCAGGCATGTTGTGCTACTTTTGCGCTCTTCCTGGCTAGTCCTTCGCAGCTGCTGTGTTCTTGGAACTCAGGGCTTTCTGGTTAATAGAACCCTTACCCTAGGCGTAACTCAAACCTTAAGCCTAGGAAGGAAAATCAGCCTATGGTTCGGGATGGTCTCATGGAAATATCAGTGGTGGCAGCCAAGTTGCGTCACTTTTGCGCTCCCCTTGGGATGCCTTTTGCAGCTGCAGTGTGCCTGGAGCCCAGGGCTTCCTGGTTTTAAAAGTCCTAGGCCTAAGCCTAACAGTAACCCTAGGAAGGAAAATCAGCCGGGTATTAGGGTTCTTCCTAAGGGAAAAGCCGTGAAAGCAGCCATGTTGTGGCACTTCTGCACTCCCTTTGGGATGCCTTTGGCAGATGAAGTAAGCCTGGAACTCAGAGCTTCCTGGTTAAAGAAATCCAAGCCCTAGGCTGAACCCTAACCCTAACCCTAGGCAGATAAATCAGCCTTGGTATAGGGATGGTGCCAAGGAAAAAGCTGTGAAAGCTGCCATGTTGTTGCACTTTTGTACTCCCCTTGGGATGCCTTGAACAGCTGCAGTGTGCCTGGAGCCCAGGGCTTCCCAGTTTCAAAAATCCTAGCCCTAGGCCTAAGCCTAACAGTAACCCTGGGCAAGTATGTCAGCCTGGTGTTAGGCTTCTTGCCAAGGAAAAAGCCGTGAAAGCAGCCATGTTGTGGCACTTTTGCACTCCCTTTTGGATGCCTTTCACAGCTCCAGTGTGCCTGGAACTCAGGGCTTCCTGCTTTTAAAAATCCTAGCCCTAGGCCGAACCCCAACCCTAAGACGAGAAAGGCAAATCAGCCAGGAATTAGGCATGTCCCCAAGGAAAAAGCTGTGGAGGCAGGCATGTTGTGGTACTTTTGCGCTCTTCTTGGCTAGTCCTTCGCAGCTGCTGTGTTCTTGGAACTCAGGGCTTTCTGGTTAATAGAACCCTTACCCTAGGCGTAACTCAAACCTTAACCCTAGGAAGGAAAATCAACCTATGGTTCGGGATGGTCTCATGGAAATATCAGTGGTGGCAGCCAAGTTGCGTCACTTTTGCGCTCCCCTTGGGATGCCTTTTGCAGCTGCAGTGTGCCTGGAGCCCAGGGCTTCCTGGTTTTAAAAGTCCTAGGCCTAAGCCTAACAGTAACCCTAGGAAGGTAAATCAGCCGGGTATTAGGGTTCTTCCTAAGGGAAAAGCCGTGAAAGCAGCCATGTTGTGGCACTTCTGCACTCCCTTTGGGATGCCTTTGGCAGATGAAGTAAGCCTGGAACTCAGGGCTTCCTGGTTAAAGAAATCCAAGCCCTAGGCTGAACCCTAACCCTAACCCTAGGCAGATAAATCAGCCTAGGTATAGGGATGGTGCCAAGGAAAAAGCTGTGAAAGCTGCCATGTTGTTGCACTTTTGTACTCCCCTTGGGATGCCTTGAACAGCTGCAGTGTGCCTGGAGCCCAGGGCTTCCTAGTTTCAAAAATCCTAGCCCTAGGCCTAAGCCTAACAGTAACCCTGGGAAAGTATGTCAGCCTGGTTTTAGGCTTCTTGCCAAGGAAAAAGCCGTGAAAGCAGCCATGTTGTGGCACTTTTGCACTCCCTTTTGGATGCCTTTCACAGCTGCAGTGTGCCTGGAACTCAGGGCTTCCTGCTTTTAAAAATCCTAGCCCTAGGCCGAACCCCAACCCTAAGACGAGAAAGGCAAATCAGCCAGGAATTAGGCATGTCCCCAAGGAAAAAGCTGTGGAGGCAGGCATGTTGTGGTACTTTTTGCGCTCTTCTTGGCTAGTCCTTCGCAGCTGCTGTGTTCTTGGAACTCAGGCCTTTCTGGTTAATAGAACCCTTACCCTAGGCGTAACTCAAACCTTAACCCTAGGAAGGAAAATCAACCTATGGTTCGGGATGGTCTCATGGAAATATCAGTGGTGGCAGCCAAGTTGCGTCACTTTTGCGCTCCCCTTGGGATGCCTTTCACAGCTGCAGTGTGCCTGGAGCCCAGGGCTTCCTGGTTTTAAAAGTCCTAGGCCTAAGCCTAACAGTAACCCTAGGAAGGTAAATCAGCCGGGTATTAGGGTTCTTCCTAAGGGAAAAGCCGTGAAAGCAGCCATGTTGTGGCACTTCTGCACTCCCTTTGGGATGCCTTTGGCAGATGAAGTAAGCCTGGAACTCAGGGCTTCCTGGTTAAAGAAATCCAAGCCCTAGGCTGAACCCTAACCCTAACCCTAGGCAGATAAATCAGCCTAGGTATAGGGATGGTGCCAAGGAAAAAGCTGTGAAAGCTGCCATGTTGTTGCACTTTTGTACTCCCCTTGGGATGCCTTGAACAGCTGCAGTGTGCCTGGAGCCCAGGGCTTCCTAGTTTCAAAAATCCTAGCCCTAGGCCTAAGCCTAACAGTAACCCTGGGAAAGTATGTCAGCCTGGTGTTAGGCTTCTTGCCAAGGAAAAAGCCGTGAAAGCAGCCATGTTGTGGCACTTTTGCACTCCCTTTTGGATGCCTTTCACAGCTCCAGTGTGCCTGGAACTCAGGGCTTCCTGATTTTAAAAATCCTAGCCCTAGGCCGAACCCCAACCCTAAGACGAGAAAGGCAAATCAGCCAGGAATTAGGCATGTCCCCAAGGAAAAAGCTGTGGAGGCAGGCATGTTGTGGTACTTTTGCGCTCTTCTTGGCTAGTCCTTCGCAGCTGCTGTGTTCTTGGAACTCAGGGCTTTCTGGTTAATAGAGCCCTTACCCTAGGCGTAACTCAAACCTTAACCCTAGGAAGGAAAATCAACCTATGGTTCGGGATGGTCTCATGGAAATATCAGTGGTGGCAGCCAAGTTGCGTCACTTTTGCGCTCCCCTTGGGATGCCTTTTGCAGCTGCAGTGTGCCTGGAGCCCAGGGCTTCCTGGTTTTAAAAGTCCTAGGCCTAAGCCTAACAGTAACCCTAGGAAGGTAAATCAGCCGGGTATTAGGGTTCTTCCTAAGGGAAAAGCCGTGAAAGCAGCCATGTTGTGGCACTTCTGCACTCCCTTTGGGATGCCTTTGGCAGATGAAGTAAGCCTGGAACTCAGGGCTTCCTGGTTAAAAAAATCCAAGCCCTAGGCTGAACCCTAACCCTAACCCTAGGCAGATAAATCAGCCTAGGTATAGGGATGGTGCCAAGGAAAAAGCTGTGAAAGCTGCCATGTTGTTGCACTTTTGTACTCCCCTTGGGATGCCTTGAACAGCTGCAGTGTGCCTGGAGCTAAGGGCTTCCTAGTTTCAAAAATCCTAGCCCTAGGCCTAAGCCTAACAGTAACCCTGGGAAAGTAAATCAGCCTGATGTTAGGCTTCTTGCCAAGGAAAAAGCCGTGAAAGCAGCCATGTTGTGGCACTTTTGCACTCCCTTTTGGATGCCTTTCACAGCTCCAGTGTGCCTGGAACTCAGGGCTTCCTGCTTTTAAAAATCCTAGCCCTAGGCCGAACCCCAACCCTAAGACGAGAAAGGCAAATCAGCCAGGAATTAGGCATGTCCCCAAGGAAAAAGCTGTGGAGGCAGGCATGTTGTGGTACTTTTTGCGCTCTTCTTGGCTAGTCCTACGCAGCTGCTGTGTTCTTGGAACTCAGGGCTTTCTGGTTAATAGAACCCTTACCCTAGGCGTAACTCAAACCTTAACCCTAGGAAGGAAAATCAGCCTATGGTTCGGGATGGTCTCATGGAAATATCAGTGGTGGCAGCCAAGTTGCGTCACTTTTGCGCTCCCCTTGGGATGCCTTTTGCAGCTGCAGTGTGCCTGGAGCCCAGGGCTTCCTGGTTTTAAAAGTCCTAGGCCTAAGCCTAACAGTAACCCTAGGAAGGTAAATCAGCCGGGTATTAGGGTTCTTCCTAAGGGAAAAGCCGTGAAAGCAGCCATGTTGTGGCACTTCTGCACTCCCTTTGGGATGCCTTTGGCAGATGAAGTAAGCCTGGAACTCAGGGCTTCCTGGTTAAAGAAATCCAAGCCCTAGGCTGAACCCTAACCCTAACCCTAGGCAGATAAATCAGCCTAGGTATAGGGATGGTGCCAAGGAAAAAGCTGTGAAAGCTGCCATGTTGTTGCACTTTTGTACTCCCCTTGGGATGCCTTGAACAGCTGCAGTGTGCCTGGAGCTAAGGGCTTCCTAGTTTTAAAAATCCTAGCCCTAGGCCTAAGCCTAACAGTAACCCTGGGAAGGTAAATCAGCCTGATGTTAGGCGTCTTGCCAAGGAAAAAGCTGTGAAAGCAGCCATGTTGTGGCACTTTTGCACTCCCTTTTGGATGCCTTTCACAGCTGCAGTGTGCCTGGAACTCAGGGCTTCCTGCTTTTAAAAATCCTAGCCCTAGGCCGAACCCCAACCCTAAGACGAGAAAGGCAAATCAGCCAGGAATTAGGCATGTCCCCAAGGAAAAAGCTGTGGAGGCAGGCATATTGTGGTACTTTTGCGCTCTTCTTGGCTAGTCCTTCGCAGCTGCTGTGTTCTTGGAACTCAGGGCTTTCTGGTTAATAGAACCCTTACCCTAGGCGTAACTCAAACCTTAACCCTAGGAAGGAAAATCAGCCTATGGTTTGGGATGGTCTCATGGAAATATCAGTGGTGGCAGCCAAGTTGCGTCACTTTTGCGCTCCCCTTGGGATGCCTTTTGCAGCTGCAGTGTGCCTGGAGCCCAGGGCTTCCTGGTTTTAAAAGTCCTAGGCCTAAGCCTAACAGTAACCCTAGGAAGGTAAATCAGCCGGGTATTAGGGTTCTTCCTAAGGGAAAAGCCGTGAAAGCAGCCATGTTGTGGCACTTCTGCACTCCCTTTGGGATGCCTTTGGCAGATGAAGTAAGCCTGGAAGTCAGGGCTTCCTGGTTAAAGAAATCCAAGCCCTAGGCTGAACCCTAACCCTAACCCTAGGCAGATAAATCAGCCTTGGTATAGGGATGGTGCCAAGGAAAAAGCTGTGAAAGCTGCCATGTTGTTGCACTTTTGTACTCCCCTTGGGATGCCTTGAACAGCTGCAGTGTGCCTGGAGCCCAGGGCTTCCTAGTTTCAAAAATCCTAGCCCTAGGCCTAAGCCTAACAGTAACCCTGGGAAAGTAAATCAGCCTGATGTTAGGCTTCTTGCCAAGGAAAAAGCCGTGAAAGCAGCCATGTTGTGGCACTTTTGCACTCCCTTTTGGATGCCTTTCACAGCTCCAGTGTGCCTGGAACTCAGGGCTTCCTGCTTTTAAAAATCCTAGCCCTAGGCCGAACCCCAACCCTAAGACGAGAAAGGCAAATCAGCCAGGAATTAGGCATGTCCCCAAGGAAAAAGCTGTGGAGGCAGGCATGTTGTGGTACTTTTGCGCTCTTCTTGGCTAGTCCTTCGCAGCTGCTGTGTTCTTGGAACTCAGGGCTTTCTGGTTAATAGAACCCTTACCCTAGGCGTAACTCAAACCTGAACCCTAGGAAGGAAAATCAACCTATGGTTCGGGATGGTCTCATGGAAATATCAGTGGTGGCAGCCAAGTTGCATCACTTTTGCGCTCCCCTTGGGATGCCTTTCGCAGCTGCAGTGTGCCTGGAGCCCAGGGCTTCCTGGTTTTAAAAGTCCTAGGCCTAAGCCTAACAGTAACCCTAGGAAGGTAAATCAGCCGGGTATTAGGGTTCTTCCTAAGGGAAAAGCCGTGAAAGCAGCCATGTTGTGGCACTTCTGCACTCCCTTTGGGATGCCTTTGGCAGATGAAGTAAGCCTGGAACTCAGGGCTTCCTGGTTAAAAAAATTCAAGCCCTAGGCTGAACCCTAACCCTAACCCTAGGCAGATAAATCAGCCTAGGTATAGGGATGGTGCCAAGGAAAAAGCTGTGAAAGCTGCCATGTTGTTGCACTTTTGTACTCCCCTTGGGATGCCTTGAACAGCTGCAGTGTGCCTGGAGCCCAGGGCTTCCTAGTTTCAAAAATCCTAGCCCTAGGCCTAAGCCTAACAGTAACCCTGGGAAAGTAAATCAGCCTGATGTTAGGCTTCTTGCCAAGGAAAAAGCCGTGAAAGCAGCCATGTTGTGGCACTTTTGCACTCCCTTTTGGATGCCTTTCACAGCTCCAGTGTGCCTGGAACTCAGGGCTTCCTGCTTTTGAAAATCCTAGCCCTAGGCCGAACCCCAACCCTAAGACGAGAAAGGCAAATCAGCCAGGAATTAGGCATGTCCCCAAGGAAAAAGCTGTGGAGGCAGGCATGTTGTGCTACTTTTGCGCTCTTCCTGGCTAGTCCTTCGCAGCTGCTGTGTTCTTGGAACTCAGGGCTTTCTGGTTAATAGAACCCTTACCCTAGGCGTAACTCAAACCTTAAGCCAAGGAAGGAAAATCAGCCTATGGTTCGGGATGGTCTCATGGAAATATCAGTGGTGGCAGCCAAGTTGCGTCACTTTTGCGCTCCCCTTGGGATGCCTTTCGCAGCTGCAGTGTGCCTGGAGCCCAGGGCTTCCTGGTTTTAAAAGTCCTAGGCCTAAGCCTAACAGTAACCCTAGGAAGGAAAATCAGCCGGGTATTAGGGTTCTTCCTAAGGGAAAAGCCGTGAAAGCAGCCATGTTGTGGCACTTCTGCACTCCCTTTGGGATGCCTTTGGCAGATGAAGTAAGCCTGGAACTCAGAGCTTCCTGGTTAAAGAAATCCAAGCCCTAGGCTGAACCCTAACCCTAACCCTAGGCAGATAAATCAGCCTTGGTATAGGGATGGTGCCAAGGAAAAAGCTGTGAAAGCTGCCATGTTGTTGCACTTTTGTACTCCCCTTGGGATGCCTTGAACAGCTGCAGTGTGCCTGGAGCCCAGGGCTTCCCAGTTTCAAAAATCCTAGCCCTAGGCCTAAGCCTAACAGTAACCCTGGGCAAGTATGTCAGCCTGGTGTTAGGCTTCTTGCCAAGGAAAAAGCCGTGAAAGCAGCCATGTTGTGGCACTTTTGCACTCCCTTTTGGATGCCTTTCACAGCTCCAGTGTGCCTGGAACTCAGGGCTTCCTGATTTTAAAAATCCTAGCCCTAGGCCGAACCCCAACCCTAAGACGAGAAAGGCAAATCAGCCAGGAATTAGGCATGTCCCCAAGGAAAAAGCTGTGGAGGCAGGCATGTTGTGGTACTTTTGCGCTCTTCTTGGCTAGTCCTTCGCAGCTGCTGTGTTCTTGGAACTCAGGGCTTTCTGGTTAATAGAACCCTTACCCTAGGCGTAACTCAAACCTTAACCCTAGGAAGGAAAATCAACCTATGGTTCGGGATGGTCTCATGGAAATATCAGTGGTGGCAGCCAAGTTGCGTCACTTTTGCGCTCCCCTTGGGATGCCTTTTGCAGCTGCAGTGTGCCTGGAGCCCAGGGCTTCCTGGTTTTAAAAGTCCTAGGCCTAAGCCTAACAGTAACCCTAGGAAGGTAAATCAGCCGGGTATTAGGGTTCTTCCTAAGGGAAAAGCCGTGAAAGCAGCCATGTTGTGGCACTTCTGCACTCCCTTTGGGATGCCTTTGGCAGATGAAGTAAGCCTGGAACTCAGGGCTTCCTGGTTAAAGAAATCCAAGCCCTAGGCTGAACCCTAACCCTAACCCTAGGCAGATAAATCAGCCTAGGTATAGGGATGGTGCCAAGGAAAAAGCTGTGAAAGCTGCCATGTTGTTGCACTTTTGTACTCCCCTTGGGATGCCTTGAACAGCTGCAGTGTGCCTGGAGCCCAGGGCTTCCTAGTTTCAAAAATCCTAGCCCTAGGCCTAAGCCTAACAGTAACCCTGGGAAAGTAAATCAGCCTGATGTTAGGCTTCTTGCCAAGGAAAAAGCCGTGAAAGCAGCCATGTTGTGGCACTTTTGCACTCCCTTTTGGATGCCTTTCACAGCTCCAGTGTGCCTGGAACTCAGGGCTTCCTGCTTTTAAAAATCCTAGCCCTAGGCCGAACCCCAACCCTAAGACGAGAAAGGCAAATCAGCCAGGAATTAGGCATGTCCCCAAGGAAAAAGCTGTGGAGGCAGGCATGTTGTGCTACTTTTGCGCTCTTCTTGGCTAGTCCTTCGCAGCTGCTGTGTTCTTGGAACTCAGGGCTTTCTGGTTAATAGAACCCTTACCCTAGGCGTAACTCAAACCTTAACCCTAGGAAGGAAAATCAGCCTATGGTTCAGGATGCTCTCATGGAAATATCAGTGGTGGCAGCCAAGTTGCGTCACTTTTGCGCTCCCCTTGGGATGCCTTTTGCAGCTGCAGTGTGCCTGGAGCCCAGGGCTTCCTGGTTTTAAAAGTCCTAGGCCTAAGCCTAACAGTAACCCTAGGAAAGTAAATCAGCCGGGTATTAGGGTTTTTCCTAAGGGAAAAGCCGTGAAAGCAGCCATGTTGTGGCACTTCTGCACTCCCTTTGGGATGCCTTTGGCAGATGAAGTAAGCCTGGAACTCAGGGCTTCCTGGTTAAAGAAATCCAAGCCCTAGGCTGAACCCTAACCCTAACCCTAGGCAGATAAATCAGCCTAGGTATAGGGATGGTGCCAAGGAAAAAGCCGTGAAAGCTGCCATGTTGTTGCACTTTTGTACTCCCCTTGGGATGCCTTGAACAGCTGCAGTGTGCCTGGAGCCCAGGGCTTCCTAGTTTCAAAAATCCTAGCCCTAGGCCTAAGCCTAACAGTAACCGTGGGAAAGTATGTCAGCCTGGTGTTAGGCTTCTTGCCAAGGAAAAAGCCGTGAAAGCAGCCATGTTGTGGCACTTTTGCACTCCCTTTTGGATGCCTTTCACAGCTCCAGTGTGCCTGGAACTCAGGGCTTCCTGCTTTTAAAAATCCTAGCCCTAGGCCGAACCCCAACCCTAAGACGAGAAAGGCAAATCAGCCAGGAATTAGGCATGTCCCCAAGGAAAAAGCTGTGGAGGCAGGCATGTTGTGGTACTTTTGCGCTCTTCTTGGCTAGTCCTTCGCAGCTGCTGTGTTCTTGGAACTCAGGGCTTTCTGGTTAATAGAGCCCTTACCCTAGGCGTAACTCAAACCTTAACCCTAGGAAGGAAAATCAACCTATGGTTCGGGATGGTCTCATGGAAATATCAGTGGTGGCAGCCAAGTTGCGTCACTTTTGCGCTCCCCTTGGGATGCCTTTCGCAGCTGCAGTGTGCCTGGAGCCCAGGGCTTCCTGGTTTTAAAAGTCCTAGGCCTAAGCCTAACAGTAACCCTAGGAAGGTAAATCAGCCGGGTATTAGGGTTCTTCCTAAGGGAAAAGCCGTGAAAGCAGCCATGTTGTGGCACTTCTGCACTCCCTTTGGGATGCCTTTGGCAGATGAAGTAAGCCTGGAACTCAGGGCTTCCTGGTTAAAAAAATTCAAGCCCTAGGCTGAGTCCTAACCCTAACCCTAGGCAGATAAATCAGCCTAGGTATAGGGATGGTGCCAAGGAAAAAGCTGTGAAAGCTGCCATGTTGTTGCACTTTTGTACTCCCCTTGGGATGCCTTGAACAGCTGCAGTGTGCCTGGAGCTAAGGGCTTCCTAGTTTCAAAAATCCTAGCCCTAGGCCTAAGCCTAACAGTAACCCTGGGAAAGTAAATCAGCCTGATGTTAGGCTTCTTGCCAAGGAAAAAGCCGTGAAAGCAGCCATGTTGTGGCACTTTTGCACTCCCTTTTGGATGCCTTTCACAGCTCCAGTGTGCCTGGAACTCAGGGCTTCCTGCTTTTAAAAATCCTAGCCCTAGGCCGAACCCCAACCCTAAGACGAGAAAGGCAAATCAGCCAGGAATTAGGCATGTCCCCAAGGAAAAAGCTGTGGAGGCAGGCATGTTGTGCTACTTTTGCGCTCTTCCTGGCTAGTCCTTCGCAGCTGCTGTGTTCTTGGAACTCAGGGCTTTCTGGTTAATAGAACCCTTACCCTAGGCGTAACTCAAACCTTAAGCCTAGGAAGGAAAATCAGCCTATGGTTCGGGATAGTCTCATGGAAATATCAGTGGTGGCAGCCAAGTTGCGTCACTTTTGCGCTCCCCTTGGGATGCCTTTCGCAGCTGCAGTGTGCCTGGAGCCCAGGGCTTCCTGGTTTTAAAAGTCCTAGGCCTAAGCCTAACAGTAACCCTAGGAAGGAAAATCAGCCGGGTATTAGGGTTCTTCCTAAGGGAAAAGCCGTGAAAGCAGCCATGTTGTGGCACTTCTGCACTCCCTTTGGGATGCCTTTGGCAGATGAAGTAAGCCTGGAACTCAGGGCTTCCTGGTTAAAGAAATCCAAGCCCTAGGCTGAACCCTAACCCTAACCCTAGGCAGATAAATCAGCCTTGGTATAGGGATGGTGCCAAGGAAAAAGCTGTGAAAGCTGCCATGTTGTTGCACTTTTGTACTCCCCTTGTGATGCCTTGAACAGCTGCAGTGTGCCTGGAGCCCAGGGCTTCCCAGTTTCAAAAATCCTAGCCCTAGGCCTAAGCCTAACAGTAACCCTGGGAAAGTATTTCAGCCTGGTGTTAGGCTTCTTGCCAAGGAAAAAGCCGTGAAAGCAGCCATGTTGTGGCACTTTTGCACTCCCTTTTGGATGCCTTTCACAGCTGCAGTGTGCCTGGAACTCAGGGCTTCCTGCTTTTAAAAATCCTAGCCCTAGGCCGAACCCCAACCCTAAGACGAGAAAGGCAAATCAGCCAGGAATTAGGCATGTCCCCAAGGAAAAAGCTGTGGAGGCAGGCATGTTGTGGTACTTTTGCGCTCTTCTTGGCTAGTCCTTCGCAGCTGCTGTGTTCTTGGAACTCAGGGCTTTCTGGTTAATAGACCCTTACCCTAGGCGTAACTCAAACCTTAACCCTAGGAAGGAAAATCAACCTATGGTTCGGGATGGTCTCATGGAAATATCAGTGGTGGCAGCCAAGTTGCGTCACTTTTGCGCTCCCCTTGGGATGCCTTTAACAGCTGCAGTGTGCACGGAGCCCAGGGCTTCCTGGTTTTAAAAGTCCTAGGCCTAAGCCTAACAGTAACCCTAGGAAGGTAAATCAGCCGGGTATTAGGGTTCTTCCTAAGGGAAAAGCCGTGAAAGCAGCCATGTTGTGGCACTTCTGCACTCCCTTTGGGATGCCTTTGGCAGATGAAGTAAGCCTGGAACTCAGGGCTTCCTGGTTAAAGAAATCCAAGCCCTAGGCTGAACCCTAACCCTAACCCTAGGCAGATAAATCAGCCTTGGTATAGGGATGGTGCCAAGGAAAAAGCTGTGAAAGCTGCCATGTTGTTGCACTTTTGTACTCCCCTTGTGATGCCTTGAACAGCTGCAGTGTGCCTGGAGCCCAGGGCTTCCCAGTTTCAAAAATCCTAGCCCTAGGCCTAAGCCTAACAGTAACCCTGGGAAAGTATGTCAGCCTGGTGTTAGGCTTCTTTCCAAGGAAAAAGCCGTGAAAGCAGCCATGTTGTGGCACTTTTGCACTCCCTTTTGGATGCCTTTCACAGCTCCAGTGTGCCTGGAACTCAGGGCTTCCTGCTTTTAAAAATCCTAGCCCTAGGCCGAACCCCAACCCTAAGACGAGAAAGGCAAATCAGCCAGGAATTAGGCATGTCCCCAAGGAAAAAGCTGTGGAGGCAGGCATGTTGTGGTACTTTTGCGCTCTTCTTGGCTAGTCCTTCGCAGCTGCTGTGTTCTTGGAACTCAGGGCTTTCTGGTTAATAGAGCCCTTACCCTAGGCGTAACTCAAACCTTAACCCTAGGAAGGAAAATCAACCTATGGTTCGGGATGGTCTCATGGAAATATCAGTGGTGGCAGCCAAGTTGCGTCACTTTTGCGCTCCCCTTGGGATGCCTTTCGCAGCTGCAGTGTGCCTGGAGCCCAGGGCTTCCTGGTTTTAAAAGTCCTAGGCCTAAGCCTAACAGTAACCCTAGGAAGGTAAATCAGCCGGGTATTAGGGTTCTTCCTAAGGGAAAAGCCGTGAAAGCAGCCATGTTGTGGCACTTCTGCACTCCCTTTGGGATGCCTTTGGCAGATGAAGTAAGCCTGGAACTCAGGGCTTCCTGGTTAAAGAAATCCAAGCCCTAGGCTGAACCCTAACCCTAACCCTAGGCAGATAAATCAGCCTAGGTATAGGGATGGTGCCAAGGAAAAAGCTGTGAAAGCTGCCATGTTGTTGCACTTTTGTACTCCCCTTGGGATGCCTTGAACAGCTGCAGTGTGCCTGGAGCCCAGGGCTTCCTAGTTTCAAAAATCCTAGCCCCAGGCCTAAGCCTAACAGTAACCCTGGGAAAGTAAATCAGCCTGATGTTAGGCTTCTTGCCAAGGAAAAAGCCGTGAAAGCAGCCATGTTGTGGCACTTTTGCACTCCCTTTTGGATGCCTTTCACAGCTCCAGTGTGCCTGGAACTCAGGGCTTCCTGCTTTTAAAAATCCTAGCCCTAGGCCGAACCCCAACCCTAAGACGAGAAAGGCAAATCAGCCAGGAATTAGGCATGTCCCCAAGGAAAAAGCTGTGGAGGCAGGCATGTTGTGGTACTTTTGCGCTCTTCTTGGCTAGTCCTTCGCAGCTGCTGTGTTCTTGGAACTCAGGGCTTTCTGGTTAATAGAACCCTTACCCTAGGCGTAACTCAAACCTTAACCCTAGGAAGGAAAATCAGCCTATGGTTCAGGATGCTCTCATGGAAATATCAGTGGTGGCAGCCAAGTTGCGTCACTTTTGCGCTCCCCTTGGGATGCCTTTTGCAGCTGCAGTGTGCCTGGAGCCCAGGGCTTCCTGGTTTTAAAAGTCCTAGGCCTAAGCCTAACAGTAACCCTAGGAAAGTAAATCAGCCAGGTATTAGGGTTCTTCCTAAGGGAAAAGCCGTGAAAGCAGCCATGTTGTGGCACTTCTGCACTCCCTTTGGGATGCCTTTGGCAGATGAAGTAAGCCTGGAACTCAGGGCTTCCTGGTTAAAGAAATCCAAGCCCTAGGCTGAACCCTAACCCTAACCCTAGGCAGATAAATCAGCCTAGGTATAGGGATGGTGCCAAGGAAAAAGCCGTGAAAGCTGCCATGTTGTTGCACTTTTGTACTCCCCTTGGGATGCCTTGAACAGCTGCAGTGTGCCTGGAGCCCAGGGCTTCCTAGTTTCAAAAATCCTAGCCCTAGGCCTAAGCCTAACAGTAACCCTGGGAAAGTATGTCAGCCTGGTGTTAGGCTTCTTGCCAAGGAAAAAGCCGTGAAAGCAGCCATGTTGTGGCACTTTTGCACTCCCTTTTGGATGCCTTTCACAGCTCCAGTGTGCCTGGAACTCAGGGCTTCCTGCTTTTAAAAATCCTAGCCCTAGGCCGAACCCCAACCCTAAGACGAGAAAGGCAAATCAGCCAGGAATTAGGCATGTCCCCAAGGAAAAAGCTGTGGAGGCAGGCATGTTGTGGTACTTTTGCGCTCTTCTTGGCTAGTCCTTCGCAGCTGCTGTGTTCTTGGAACTCAGGGCTTTCTGGTTAATAGAGCCCTTACCCTAGGCGTAACTCAAACCTTAACCCTAGGAAGGAAAATCAACCTATGGTTCGGGATGGTCTCATGGAAATATCAGTGGTGGCAGCCAAGTTGCGTCACTTTTGCGCTCCCCTTGGGATGCCTTTCGCAGCTGCAGTGTGCCTGGAGCCCAGGGCTTCCTGGTTTTAAAAGTCCTAGGCCTAAGCCTAACAGTAACCCTAGGAAGGTAAATCAGCCGGGTATTAGGGTTCTTCCTAAGGGAAAAGCCGTGAAAGCAGCCATGTTGTGGCACTTCTGCACTCCCTTTGGGATGCCTTTGGCAGATGAAGTAAGCCTGGAACTCAGGGCTTCCTGGTTAAAAAAATTCAAGCCCTAGGCTGAGTCCTAACCCTAACCCTAGGCAGATAAATCAGCCTAGGTATAGGGATGGTGCCAAGGAAAAAGCTGTGAAAGCTGCCATGTTGTTGCACTTTTGTACTCCCCTTGGGATGCCTTGAACAGCTGCAGTGTGCCTGGAGCTAAGGGCTTCCTAGTTTCAAAAATCCTAGCCCTAGGCCTAAGCCTAACAGTAACCCTGGGAAAGTAAATCAGCCTGATGTTAGGCTTCTTGCCAAGGAAAAAGCCGTGAAAGCAGCCATGTTGTGGCACTTTTGCACTCCCTTTTGGATGCCTTTCACAGCTCCAGTGTGCCTGGAACTCAGGGCTTCCTGCTTTTAAAAATCCTAGCCCTAGGCCGAACCCCAACCCTAAGACGAGAAAGGCAAATCAGCCAGGAATTAGGCATGTCCCCAAGGAAAAAGCTGTGGAGGCAGGCATGTTGTGCTACTTTTGCGCTCTTCCTGGCTAGTCCTTCGCAGCTGCTGTGTTCTTGGAACTCAGGGCTTTCTGGTTAATAGAACCCTTACCCTAGGCGTAACTCAAACCTTAAGCCTAGGAAGGAAAATCAGCCTATGGTTCGGGATAGTCTCATGGAAATATCAGTGGTGGCAGCCAAGTTGCGTCACTTTTGCGCTCCCCTTGGGATGCCTTTCGCAGCTGCAGTGTGCCTGGAGCCCAGGGCTTCCTGGTTTTAAAAGTCCTAGGCCTAAGCCTAACAGTAACCCTAGGAAGGAAAATCAGCCGGGTATTAGGGTTCTTCCTAAGGGAAAAGCCGTGAAAGCAGCCATGTTGTGGCACTTCTGCACTCCCTTTGGGATGCCTTTGGCAGATGAAGTAAGCCTGGAACTCAGGGCTTCCTGGTTAAAGAAATCCAAGCCCTAGGCTGAACCCTAACCCTAACCCTAGGCAGATAAATCAGCCTAGGTATAGGGATGGTGCCAAGGAAAAAGCTGTGAAAGCTGCCATGTTGTTGCACTTTTGTACTCCCCTTGGGATGCCTTGAACAGCTGCAGTGTGCCTGGAGCTAAGGGCTTCCTAGTTTCAAAAATCCTAGCCCTAGGCCTAAGCCTAACAGTAACCCTGGGAAGGTAAATCAGCCTGATGTTAGGCTTCTTGCCAAGGAAAAAGCCGTGAAAGCAGCCATGTTGTGGCACTTTTGCACTCCCTTTTGGATGCCTTTCACAGCTCCAGTGTGCCTGGAACTCAGGGCTTCCTGCTTTTAAAAATCCTAGCCCTAGGCCGAACCCCAACCCTAAGACGAGAAAGGCAAATCAGCCAGGAATTAGGCATGTCCCCAAGGAAAAAGCTGTGGAGGCAGGCATGTTGTGGTACTTTTGCGCTCTTCTTGGCTAGTCCTTCGCAGCTGCTGTGTTCTTGGAACTCAGGGCTTTCTGGTTAATAGAACCCTTACCCTAGGCGTAACTCAAACCTTAACCCTAGGAAGGAAAATCAGCCTATGGTTCAGGATTCTCTCATGGAAATATCAGTGGTGGCAGCCAAGTTGCATCACTTTTGCGCTCCCCTTGGGATGCCTTTTGCAGCTGCAGTGTGCCTGGAGCCCAGGGCTTCCTGGTTTTAAAAGTCCTAGGCCTAAGCCTAACAGTAACCCTAGGAAAGTAAATCAGCCAGGTATTAGGGTTCTTCCTAAGGGAAAAGCCGTGAAAGCAGCCATGTTGTGGCACTTCTGCACTCCCTTTGGGATGCCTTTGGCAGATGAAGTAAGCCTGGAACTCAGGGCTTCCTGGTTAAAGAAATCCAAGCCCTAGGCTGAACCCTAACCCTAACCCTAGGCAGATAAATCAGCCTAGGTATAGGGATGGTGCCAAGGAAAAAGCCGTGAAAGCTGCCATGTTGTTGCACTTTTGTACTCCCCTTGGGATGCCTTGAACAGCTGCAGTGTGCCTGGAGCCCAGGGCTTCCTAGTTTCAAAAATCCTAGCCCTAGGCCTAAGCCTAACAGTAACCCTGGGAAGGTAAATCAGCATGGTGTTAGGCGTCTTGCCAAGGAAAAAGCCGTGAAAGCAGCCATGTTGTGGCACTTTTGCACTCCCTTTTGGATGCCTTTCACAGCTCCAGTGTGCCTGGAACTCAGGGCTTCCTGCTTTTAAAAATCCTAGCCCTAGGCCGAACCCCAACCCTAAGACGAGAAAGGCAAATCAGCCAGGAATTAGGCATGTCCCCAAGGAAAAAGCTGTGGAGGCAGGCATGTTGTGGTACTTTTGCGCTCTTCTTGGCTAGTCCTTCGCAGCTGCTGTGTTCTTGGAACTCAGGGCTTTCTGGTTAATAGACCCTTACCCTAGGCGTAACTCAAACCTTAACCCTAGGAAGGAAAATCAGCCTATGGTTCGGGATGGTCTCATGGAAATATCAGTGGTGGCAGCCAAGTTGCGTCACTTTTGCGCTCCCCTTGGGATGCCTTTTGCAGCTGCAGTGTGCCTGGAGCCCAGGGCTTCCTGGTTTTAAAAGTCCTAGGCCTAAGCCTAACAGTAACCCTAGGAAGGTAAATCAGCCAGGTATTAGGGTTCTTCCTAAGGGAAAAGCCATGAAAGCAGCCATGTTGTGGCACTTCTGCACTCCCTTTGGGATGCCTTTGGCAGATGAAGTAAGCCTGGAACTCAGGGCTTCCT